>NC_057804.1:74574810-74623343 GCF_018294505.1 Triticum aestivum
TTGCTGGTCTTGTTTTACCATTGTCGAAATGTCTTGTAAACCGGGATTCCGAGTCTGATCGGGTCTTCCTGGGAGAAGGTATATCCTTCGTTGATCGCGAGAGCTTATCATGGGCTAAGTTGGGACACCCCTGCAGGGTATAATCTTTCGAAAGTCGTGCCTGCGGTTATAGGCAGATGGGAATTTGTTAATGTCCGGTTGTAGATAACTTGACACCAGATCCGAATTAAAACGCATCAACCGCGTGTGTAGCCGTGATGGTCTCTTTTCGGCGGAGTCCGGGAAGTGAACACGGTTTCTGGGTTATGTTTGACGTAGGTAGGAGTTCAGGATCACTTCTTGATCATTGCTAGCTTCACGACCGTTCTGCTTGCTCTCTTCTCGCTCTTATTTGTGTATGTTAGCCACCATATATGCTTAGTCGCTATTGCAGCCTCACCACTTTACCCCTTCCTTTCCCTTTAAGCTTTGCTAGTCTTGATACCCATGGTAATGGGATTGCTGAGTCCTCGTGGCTCACAGATTACTGCAACTACAGTTGCAGGTACAGGTTTATGCGATGATCATGACGCGAGAGCGATGTTTGCTTGTATTGGAGTTCTTCTTCTGCTTCTTCTTCGATCAGGGGATAGGTTCCAGGTCGGCAGCCTGGGCTAGCAGGGTGGATGTTGTTTGAGTTTCTGTTTGTGTTTCATCCGTAGTCGGATGATGCTCTTATGTATTGTGATGTTGTATTCGTGTGGCATTGTATGCCTTATGTATGTATCCCCATCTATTATGTAATGTTGATGTAATGATATCCACCTTGCAAAAGCGTTTCAATATGCGGGTCTATCCTTGGTGGGACCTTCGAGTTCCTTTTGGATAGGGTCGCATATTGGGCGTGACAAAAGATGACATGACAAAAGGATACAAAAGCGCGAGTTTAATGTAGGTGATCATGTTTTGCTATACAACTCTCGTTTAAGATTTTTGGCAGGAAAGCTTCTCTCTAAATGGGAAGGTCCTTATATTATCGAGGTCTATCATTCTGGTGCCATCAGGATCAACAACGTTGAAGGCACAAATCCGAAGGTGGTAAACAGTCAAAGAATCAAACAATATATCTCAGGTACTACCATAAATGTTGAGACTAATATAATTAATACCATAACACCGGAGGAGTACATAAGGGATACTTTCCAGAACATTTCCGACTCCGAAAAGGAATAAGTATGTGGTACGGTAAGTAAACTGACTCCAAAAATGTTCTAATGGCAAATTTTCTCCATTTTGGAATATTAAAAAAAATAGGAAAATTAAAAGTAGTCTGAAAGATACACAAGGAGACCACAAGGGTGGAGGGTGCGCCCTACCCCCTAGGTGCGCCCCCCTTCCTTGTGGCCACCTCGTGTGCCCTATGAACTCTGTTTTCTTGCAAAATACTTCTTTTGGTCGGTAAAAATTCATTATATAATCTCTTGAAGGTTTTGACCACCGTACCATAGTAATATCCCATGTTTCCGTTTTGAGTTGTTTCTGTAGAAGATTCGGAGCAAGATGTCTTCGCAAGAGTCGGTCGGAGAGAGTCGTGTCTCTAATCTGACACTGGGGCCAAGAGAAAACAACGAAGTTGACCACTTCAGGCCATCTACAGAGGAAGAGATGGAAGCCGACTGGAAAAGAGTGGATGCCATGGAGGACGATCAAGAAGTTACCTCTCGTCTTCAAACGAGATTCATGCTGGAGGAACTTCAAAGCTCGGCAATTCCAAATTCGGTCATTCCTCCCAATGCTAGATTTCTCTCTTATGAAATTATGAAAAAGAGTGTTGCTTTTCCCCCCGCAACTATGGAACATCCATGGGTAAATGGATCTCTAGCCGTCACGGGTAAACTCCGCAAGGAGCTAATGGATCTTAAGCAGCAAAATAGTAGGCTCGATGAGGAGAATCACATCCTAAAGGGCATCATCGCCAAGAATATCACATCACCACCTACGAAGAAAGAGACATGAATACATGGGTATGGGCACTCCCCTTGGCAACTGCCAAGCTTGGGGGGAGTGCCTCGGTATCGTATCACCATCACACCTTTACCGTTATCGTTTTTCTTAGTTCGATCCTTTTGGTTATATCTCGATCTAGTAGAATAAAGTTTTTAGTTTGATCTAGCTTTGAGTTTTGTTTCGATCTTTATCTATGTAATTGAGTCAGTGAGTTATATATAAGAAAGAGTAGTTTTGAGTTGAGGGCTTTGCTTTCTTGCTATGTTCTTGGGGGAATAAAATAAGAGAAAGAAATAAAATAAATAAAAAGATCATATATTGATCTTATGCAGAGTAATGACTTCACATATAAAGAGTATGATGAATAAAATTTGTTGAGAGTTAACAAACATAGTTTTGGTCATTGTTGCAATTAACAGGTAGTTATAAAGAAAGAGAGGCTTCACATAAAAATAAATTATCTTGGACATCTTTTGTAATTGTGAGCACTCATTAAAATATGACATGCTAAAAAGTTGATGTTGGACAAGGAAGACAACATAATGGGTTATGTTTTCTATATTCGAATAGAAGTTATTTTGTCATGGATCCTTCAACATGTTGAGTTGATTTTCCCTCTTATGCTAGCCAAATTCTTTGCACCAAGTAGAGATACTACTTGTGCTTCCAAACATCCCTAAACCCAGTTTTGTCATGAGAGTCCACCATACCTACCTATGGATTGAGCAAGATCCTTCAAGTAAGTTGTCAGCGGTGCAAGCAATAAAAATTGCTCTCTAAATATGTTTGATCTATTAGTTTGAATAAAATAAGTTTTATATGAACTTGTGATATGGAAGAAATAAAAGTGACAGACTGCATAGTAAAGGTCTTTATCACAAGCGGCAATATAAAGTGACGTTGTTTTGCACTAAGATTTTGTGCATCCAACCATAAAAGCCCATGACAACCTCTACTTCCCAATGCGAAGGGCCTATCTTTTACTTTTATCTTCTACCCTTATACAAGAATCATGGTGAACTTCACCTTTCCTTTTTACACTTTTTTTTTCTTTTGGCAAGCACTATGTGTTGGAGAGATCCACTAATAGATCATATATATATATATATATATATATATATATCCACTCGGATGTAGGTTATCATAAAGTATTATTGTTGACATTACCCTTGAGGTAAGAGGTTGGGAGGCAAAGCTATAAGCCCCTATCTTTCTCTGTGTCCGATTGAAGCTTTGAACCCATAAGTATCGCATGAGTGTTAGCAATTGTGAAAGACTAAATGATAGTTGAGTATGTGGACTTGCTTAAAAGCTCTTTAATTGACTCTTTCCGATGTTATGATAAATTACAATTGCCTCAATGACTGAGATCATAGTTTGTTAGTTTTCAATGAAGTTTCTGATTCATACTCTACCTTGTGAATGAATTGTTACGTTAGCATAAGAAATTATATGACATTATATGTTGTTGTTCTAAAAATGATCATGATGCCCTCATGTTCGTATCTTATTTTATCTACACCTCTATCTCTGAACATGTGGACATATTTTTCGATATCGGCTTTCGCTTGAGGACAAGCAAGGCCTAAGCTTGGGGCAGTTGATACGTCCATTTTGCATCATGCTTTTATATCGATATTTATTGCATTATGGGTTGTTATTACACATTATAGCACAATACTTATGCCTTTTCTCTCTTATTTTACAAGGTTTACATGAAGAGGGAGAATGCCGGCAGCTAGAATTCTAGACTGGAAAAGGAGAAAATATTAGAGCTGTATTCTGCACAACTCCAAAAGTCCTGAAACTTCACGGAAAACCATTTTGGAATAAATAAAAAATATTAGGCAAAGAAAGCACCAGAGGGGGCCACCTACCATCCACAAGGGTGGAGGGCACGCCCTACCCCCCCCCCCCCAGGCACGCGGCCCTACCTTGTGGGCCACCTGACAGGCCCCCAATGCCTATCTTATGCTATGTGGTGTGTGTTTTACCTAAAAAAATTAGGAGAAAGCTTTCGGGAGAAGCATCGCCGTCTCAAGGCGGAACTTGGGCAGAACCAATCTAGGGCTCCGGCAGAGCTGTTCTGATGGGCAAACTTCCCTCCGGGAGGGGGAAATCGAAGCCATCGTCATCACCAACGATCCTCTCATCAAGACGGGGTCAATCTCCATCAGCGTCTTCACTAGCACCATCTCCTCTCAAACCCTAGTTCATCTCATGTATCTGATCATTGTCTCAAAACCTCATATTGGTACGTGTGGGTTGCTAGTAGTGTTGTTTACTCCTTGTAGTTGATGCTCGTTGGTTTATTCGGTGGAAGATCATATGTTCATATCCTTAATGATAATTAATACTCCTCTAATTATGAACATGAATATGCTTTGTGAGTAGTTACGTTTGTTCCTAAGGACATGGGAGAAGTCTTGTTATAAGTAATCATGTGAATTTGGTATTCGTTCGATATTTTGATGAGATGTATGTTGTCTTTCCTCTAGTAGTGTTAGGTGAATGTATGTCGGTGTTCAGGATATAGGGGTATCCAGACTTGCCTGCCTGCGGCCTACGGCGTGGCTCAGCAGTGGCCCAGTACGGCCCGTCTTCATCAACCCAGGTTCAAGACCCTCGCGAGGGGCCAAGCCTCGCGGGGTGGATGACGCAAGGCCTCCTCAGGGGCGGCCTCACCAGGCAGGCTCGCGAGGAGGCGGAGAGATCAAGGCAAGGGTACCTCGCGAGGTGCGCATGACGCAAGCCATGACGATCAAGGCCAGGTGGGTGCCAGGTTGCGTAGTGCCCTTGTTTCCTCTTCGGTGCAAAGGGGGCAAGGACAGGCGCAGGGTACTGAGGCATCAAGCAAAGGTTTCCATATTGGTGCAACAAGACCAAGACCAGCAGGACGGCAAGGCGGAGGTCACCATGGAGCCCAAGATGGCGTCATCACCAGTGCCTTTGGCAGTTGAAGACCACCTTTAGTTAGGATAGCTTGTACTGGTTGTCCCCTCTCAAATCCCGCCGTTGTGGAATCCCTTCCCACTCAATATTTGGGAAGAGGACCAGGGCCTCTATAAATAGAGATACCCAGCACAGTAGAGACGCATCGGATGAAAACCTAGCTGATCTACACACCACCACCACAAGAAATCCTCCCCTCGCGAGGATGTTCTTCCTCTGTACTATTCATCATCAGCCCAAGAGGCAATCCACCACACCACACACAGGAGTAGGGTATTACACCACAACGGTGGCCCGAACCTGTATAAATCTTGTGTCCCTTGTGTTCTTGATCGAGTTAGTTTAGAATCACGGCAAGGCTTTGGGCGTGGATCGGTAGGGAGAAGATCTCCGTGCGCACCCCAGAGTTCGAACCTTAAGGGTTTTGCCAGAACCCGATATCCAACATTTAGCGCGCCAGGTAGGGGTGCGCCAAAATCTTTTTCTCCGCTAATCTGCGCCCCATCGCTTCGTCGCATCCATGGCAGATGCTCGCAGAGCTCGCGCCGAGAGCCGGCCTGCCCTCGCCGCCCATGTCACCCAGACGGCCCCTGTTGGTGGGCCTCCACGTAGTTCTCCGTCCCATGCCGCCCAAGCCGCCACCGGCCCGGCGGGGAATGAGCAGCAAGCATCTTCGCTGCACCCCTCGGTGCGGCAGGAAGGCCGCACCGCCACTCCATCGCTGAACCCAGCTGGTTCGCCGTCTCACGCTCGTCGCGCCCCCACGGACGCGTAGGCCGCATTGCTCCTAGCACGTGAGCTCCTGCACTACCGCCCAGTCGACGACCTCTCTGAGGAGTGGCTCGCTCGCATCACCAAGCTCGTCGGCGCCGCATGGGGCTCTCCTGCGTCATCCCTCTTGCTGTCTTGCCCTCCGTCCTGCATGGGCGATGCGGCTCAGGGGCTGCCTCCGCCACCTCCTCCCCAAGAAGGTGCCCTGGCTCCAAGGCGCGTGGCTCCCGGACGTGATCCACCACGTCTAGTGCCCGTGCGGCAAGAAAGAAGCTGTCAAGAAATCCCTCCTCCTCAAGAAGGCGCTCGCGTGCTCCCTACATCGGCGCGGCAAGACCATGTCCCTGCGCCAGCATGCCAAGACCATGTGCTGCCAGAGGTGGCGGCACGTGAGAACCATCAAGAGCAGGCCCCGAATTCGCAAAAAGCTCCGGTGGCCAAGGCAGGCTGTCGTGCCTTCACCGCCGAGCTGCGTAGCGTCGCCTGGCCCGGAAAGTTCAAGCTGGACCTGCCTCCTTGCTACGACGGCATTGCTGACCCCGTGGAGTTCCTGCAGCTTTACAAGCTGGGCATCGAGGCGGCAAGCAGAGACAAAAAGGTCATGGCGAACTGGTTTCCCATGGCGCTCAAGGATGGTGCCCACACCTGGCTCCTGAACCTGCCTCCCGGCTCAATCTCCTCTTGGGACGAGATGCACAGCCGTTTCATCGCCAACTTCCAGGGCACGTGCAACCGCCCTCCGGCCGTGGGTGACCTACACCGCATCAAGCAACAGCCTAGAGAAACCCTGCAGAAGTACATCCAGCACTTCAACGGCGCTCGCCTCAAGATTCCCAGGGTGACAGAGGAGGCCATCATCTCGGCGTTCTCCGATGGCGTCCATGACATAAAGATGAAGGAGGAGCTCATCATTCACGAGGATATGTGCATGTCTCTGGAACTACTCAACCTGGCAACCAAGTGCGCAAGAGCTGAGGAAGGGCGACTCTCCCTCCTCGAGCTTCCAACTGCTGACCCGAAAGAGAAGAAGACCAAGGCCAAGGACGTGAAGCACAAAGGAGCAGCCGTGCTCGCGGCGGAGCCAGACATGAAGCACGGCAGGGACCAGCCGGAGTTGTCCAAGGGTAGCCGATTCTGTGCCTACCACAACCTCTACACCCATAACACCAACGAATGCCAGGAGCTCAGAGCCGTTCGAGAAGGACGCGTCGGTCGACGCCCCGAGCACAACGACCGGGGATACGACAGAGGAGGAGGAAGAGGCGGAGGACGATGGGACGAACGAGGCCCTCGCCAGGAGTGGCGTGACCGACCTCGCGAGGATCGCTGGCAGGACCAGCCTCACGAGGGAGCCTGGAGGGATCAGCCTCGCGAGGACCGCCCGTAGGGCAACGTTGGACTTCCTCCGCTGCCACCGCCAAGAAGGAATGATGACCACCACCCGGACGAGGGGGCTGGGGGCTTCCGGGAGCCGCGTGCTATCGCTTGCATCTTGGGCGACGCCCAGGCCCCAGCCTCTCAGTGCATCTTCAAGTAGTTTGCTCGCGAGGTGAATGCAGTCCTCCCCAGGCTCGAGGCCACGCGCCCTCTCAGATGGTCCACAAGCACCATCACTTTCAGCTCAGCAAACCAACTCAAGTGTGCGGCCACAGCTGGTGTCTTTCCAATGCTTTGCTCCCCAGTCATCAGCAACGTGCAAGTCACCAGGACCCTAATCGACGGCGGCGCGGGCCTCAACGTCCTGCCCATCGAGATGTTCGACAACCTTCAAGTGTCATACGATCAACTCCAGACTACCAAGCCTTTCTCCAGAGTTACTGACGGCTCCACTACCCTGATAGGGCAGGTCCGCCTCCCTATCACTTTCAGACAGCACAACAACTACCGTACCGAGCTCATCGACTTCGACGTCGCCCATATTCGCTTGTCGTACAACTCCATCCTTGGGTATCCGGCCCAGGCCAAATTCATGGTGGTGAACCACCATGGCCACAATGTCCTCAAGATGCCAGGAAGTGGCGGAATCATCACAGTCCCCTGTGAGGAAAAGGACGCGATGTGTTCGCTCGAGCGCGCCTTTCAAGCTGCTTCAATTGAGGACCCAGACTACAAGAGCGAGAACCCCCCTGAGGTGGTTCCCAAGAAGAAGAAAACATCGCCCAGCTCAAGGCCTTAGGAGGTTCGCATCTCCTGAGGTGTCGCTTCAGCATCTGCGCCCGTGCAGGGGGCGCCTCCATCCATCGCATAGGAAGGCGCGCCCGGCGCCCTCCTCGGGCAGGGCTCGGGGGCTCTCTTCTAGAGGGCCTCAGACTTTGCCAAGATCACAAGGGAGGCGCTCGGGCACCACTTGGAGGCGTGCTTCGTGGCATGTTTCCCTCAGGAAGGCATGGGGGAAGGAAGGCCCAACCCTTAGGAGTTCGTCACCAAGGCCACTCAGGAGCTTCAGGAATCAAGAGTCATACACAGCGATCACCGCCTACCTGGCGTAGCTTCCCATCCAGGTGAGGATGGCGGGCAGCGCGTTTGCATCGACTTACCGGGGCTCAACCGGGCCGCGTCTCAGGAACGCTTCTGGCCTTCGCACATGGGACATTGCGAGGGTCCGCCGCACAGCTACATTCGCATGCCTTTCAGCTTGCCGAACGCGGCTGCTACTCACCAGCGCCATCTGCGGAGCATTCTGGCGGCTCAGGAGGCCAGGCATCACGCAGTTCTGGCGGAGATGGAGATGGTCCTCGAGAGACCGCCTGGGCCCTCGGAGCCTCCCGAGGCTCAGGGCTCTGGTGGCTCGTGAGGGTCAGTCTCTCCACCGCGCGTCTTCGGCTGCTCCAACACACCCCTCTACAACGGTGCCAGGTGACATCTGCCAAGTTCATTTCAGCTGGGAGCACCCTCAGGGCTGCATCATTCCTAGGTCACGTGGGTCTGTCCCTGCGGCATGTGTTCCTTTTTCTTATGTCTTTAGTTTACCTTGCTGGGGGCGCCCCTCGGGCTGCATCATCCCCCAAGCCGCTCGGGCCTAACCCGGTGGCATGTATCCCTTCCTGCTTTTATCTAAGATGATGTGCCTTTCATGCTTAAGATTATCGCCTGCCGCCTATCACGGGCCTCTTCTCTCCCTCATGCAAATCGCTTGCATGTTAAAAGGGGGGATCCTGAGCATTGTGACTCAGGAGCTCTTACTGGCTCTCCAGCCCTCACCCCCTGGCCTTAACCACGGCATCACGACCTGGCATACCATCGGCGGTTGAGCTCGCTCGAGAGCCGGGACCTGAGGATGTAGAGCACTAAGGTGAGTGTGGGGAAGAGAGGAGAGTCTCGCGAGGGCTTAGCCCGGCTGCATCCCAGCTGCCGACGTCCAAGTTTGGCGCAGCGTGATGGAACGACTCCATGCCTTCGAGATAAGTTTCGTGCCTGCAGTATCTAATCAATGCGGCACGGGATCTCCACTTAATGCAGCTCTGTGATGGCAACGTGCCTTCCTTTCTCATCTCTCGGCGACTGCTTGTGCACTAAAGCGGACCTCCTGAGAAACGCGCCTTGGGGGCTCTTACTGGACCTCGGGCCGCTCACCTCCTGGCCTTGACCACGGCATCGCGACCTGGCATACCAGCGACGGTTGAAGCCTGCCTAGGGACCGGGACCTGTCAGCATAGAGCACCAAGTCGTCGCGAGATTAGAAAGGGGGAACCAAGTCGGGACAGGACGGGCATTCACACCGTTTCATAGTAAGGATAATATCGACAAAAGATATCGCAAACCCTTTACATGCCCCCACGGGGTACTTTATCGATTCCTCGCAGGGAACAAAAGACACGGATCCTAAGGAGCCCTAAACCTCCATGGTCGACATCATCATCAACAGTGGGCCACAGAGGCAGGCGCCAACCTCATCCAGATCACCTGCGTAGGTGTCCTGATGCGGTCGCCTTGTTCCGGGCACGACGCGATCTCTGGGGCACGTAGCTGTCATCTCTCGTCCCCGGGGTCGCGAAGAGCTTGGGAGAGTCGCTGGACTCCCGAGCATCGCTGCTGCTGCCAGAGGAGCTGTCAGGGAAGCTGGTGGCAGGCCTAGCCCTTACCACCTCAACGTCCTGGCTGCCTTCTCTGGGGTGGCACTCCAGTAAGCGGCCTTCCGCGTCGAAGACCTTGAAGAGCATCAAGGAGGCGCCATCGTATCGAAACGAATCACGAGGGCACCCCCTGTTCGGTAGACCTGGGCAACCTCGCCCCAACCTCGGGTCATGAAGACCTTGCCCAAAGCGACGACCTTAACCTCCGCTCCAGTCGCCGGGGCACCGCAGTCGGCGTGCTGCAGCCAAAGCTCGAGAGGCCCCCTCGGCGGCATCTCGGAGGCGAAGAATGAAGGGAAGAGGATCTAGGTTCTTGGACGCATCATGGCATGGAGCACAAGCTCGTGAGAGGAGTCCGCAGCATGGACTCCAGGAGCAACGGCGCGCCCCGCCGGGGCTCGTCGACCTCGCATGCGGCACGGGCGGCGGCGCTTGCCGTCTCCTTCTCCAGGGCCCTCGGCCTGGTGTAGGGGTAGCAGGAACCCAGGAGGTGGTCTCTCATACCAAGGCCTTGTCATCTCCGGCCACGCAACCTCGTCGCGGCAGTGCGGGAGCGGTCGTTTCTTTGGCGGGAGCGGGTCAGGCCCCTCCCGGGGGGCCTTCCCTTTCTCTTTGGCTGAGAACCAGCGGATCGGTGCCATTGGTGTCAAGAGCAGAGGAGGAGCAAGAGGGAAGAAGCAGGCGGAGCAAGCAGAGATGGACAACGGGGGCTCACGCCTCTCCGTACTTATAGTACAGAGGAGGCCAACCGCCAGCCTCCACGGTCACAGGTAATGATGACTCTTTTTGCATGCAGCAGGCACTAGTCAAATAGAGCAGTTGCCGAGGCGGCGTGGGGGAGAGGAGACGCCCACGTCCAATCAGTCGCCACGCATCAACCAAGGCCGCAGGCTGTTAGGGCCCGTGGCGCTCCGCACTTGCCCTTTGGCTAAGCCAAGTCCGAGCGCGCCTTGGGCCCGGGGGCTACTATCGGCATTCTGGATATGGGGGTATCCAGACTTGCCTACCTGCGGCCTGCGGCATGGCTCAGCATTGGCCCAATACGGACCGTCTTCATCAACCCAGGTTCAAGACCCTCGCGAGGGGCCAAGCCTCGCGGGGCGGACGATGCAAGGCCTCCTCGGGGGCGGCCTCACCAGGCAGGCTCGCGAGTAGGTGGAGAGATCAAGGCAAGGGTACCTCGCGAGGTGCTCATGACGCAAACCATGACGATCAAGGCCAGGCAGGCGCCAGGCTGCGCAGTGCCCTTGTTACCTCTTCGGTGCAAAGGGGGCAATGCAGGTGCGGGGTACCGAGGCATCAAGCAAAGGTTTCCATATCGGTGCAACAAGACCAAGACCAGCAGGACGGCAGGGCAGAGGTCACCGTGGAGCCCAAGACGGCATCATCACCAGTGCCTTTGGCAGTCAAAGACCACCTTTAGTCAGGATAGCTTGTACTGGCTGTCCCCTCTCAAATCTCGCCGTTGTGGAATCCCTTCCTGCTCAATATTTGGGAAGAGGACCAGGGCCTCTATAAATAGAGATACCCAGCATAGTAGAGACGCATCGGATGAAAACCTAGCTGATCTACACACCACCACCACAAGAACTCCTCCCCTCGCGAGGCTGTTCTTCCTCTGTACTGTTCATCATCAGCCCAACAGGAAATCCACCACACCACACACAGGAGTAGGGTATTACACCACAACGGTGTCCCAAACCTGTATAAATCTTGTGTCCCTTGTGTTCTTGATCGAGTTAGTTTAGAATCACGGCGAGGCTTTGGGCGTGGATCGGTAAGGAGGAGATCTTCGTGAGCACCCCAGAGTTCGAACCTTAAGGGTTTTGCCGGAACCCGATGTAGGACTTTGAAGTATGTCTAGAGGGGGGGTGATTAGACTACTTGACCAATTAAAAACTTAACCTTTTCCTAATTTTAGTCTTTGGCAGATTTTAGCTATCTTAGCATAAGTCAAGCAATCTTCACACAATTCAAGCAAGCATGCAAAGAGTATATGAGCAGTGGAAAGTAAAGCATGCAACTTGCAAGAATGTAAAGGGTAGGGTTTGGAGAATTCAAACGCAATTGGAGACACGGATGTTTTTGTCGTGGTTCCGATAGGTGGTGCTATCGTACATCCACGTTGATGGAGAATTCAACCCACGAAGGGTAACGGTTGCTCGAGTCCACGGAGGGATCCACCCAAGAAGGGTCCACGAAGAAGCAACCTTGTCTATCCCACCATGGTCGTCGCCCACGAAGGACTTGCCTCACTAGCGGTAGATCTTCACGAAGTAGGCGATCTCCTTGCCCTTACAAACTCCTTGGTTCAACTCCACAATCTTGTCGGAGGCTCCCAAGTGACACCTAGCCAATCTAGGAGACACCACTCTCCAAGAAGTAACAGATGGTGTGTTGATGATGAACTCCTTGCTCCTGTGCTTCAAATGATAGTCTCCCCAATACTCAACTCTCTCTCTCATAGGATTTGGATCTGGTGGAAAGAAGATTTGAGTGGAAAGCAACTTGGGGAAGGCTAGAGATCAAGATTCATATGGTAGGAATGGAATATCTTGGCCTCAATACATGAGTAGGTAGTTCTCTCTCAGAAATGGTAAGTTGGAAGTTTAGGTTTGTTCTGATGGCTCTCTCAACGAATGAAGAGGAGGTGGAGGGGTATATATATAGCCTCCACACAAAATCTAACCGTTACACACAATTTACCAATCTCAGTGGGACCGAATAAACAAACTCGGTCAGACCGATTCAGTAAACCTAGTGACCGTTAGGGTTTTCGGTGGGACCGACATGTAACTCAGTAGGACCGATATGATTAGGGTTAGGGCATAACGTAATCTCTGTGAGACCGATTACACAAACTCGGTCAGACCGATTTTGGTAATAAGCTAACCAGAGAGTTGGTCGGGTAAACTCGGTGGGACCAATTCGCTCATTTCAGTGAGACCGAAATGTTACCAAAAGGAAACAGGGAGTTTACATTGCAATCTCGGTGGGACCGATCGCTCACTTCGGTTAGACCGAAACGTTACGAAGGTAAACAGAGAGATTACAATCCCATCTCGGTGAGACCGAGATCCCTAACGGTGAGACCGATTTGCCTAGGGTTTGTGGTAGTGGCTATGACATCTGAACTCGGTGGCGCCGGATAGAAAGAATCGGTGGGGCCGAGTTTGACTTTAGGTTTAGGTCATATGTGGATATGAGAAAGTAGTTGAGGGTTTTTGGAGCATATCACTAAGCACTGTGGAGCAAGAAACTCATTAAGCAACACCTCATCCCTCCTTGATAGTATTGGCTTTTCCTATAGACTCAATGTGATCTTGGATCACTAAAATATAAAATGTAGAGTCTTGAGCTTTTGAGCTTGATCCAATCCTTTTATCCTTAGTATTTTGAGGGATCCACTTTCCTCATCCATGCCATTCCATTCATTGAGCTTTTCCTGAAATACTCGTCTTGGAATAGTATTAGCTCAATGAGCTATATGTTGTTAGGAATTACCAAAACCACCTAGGGATAGTTGCACTTTCAATCTCCCCCTTTTTGGTAATTGATGACAACATATAGATCAAAGCTTCGACAATTGATAATAAGATTGAAAAACATCGTCGCTTTGAGAAGTATGTGATAAGCAAGAACTCCCCCTAAATTTTTGCATAGTTTAAGATTTGCTTTGGACTGCAAATGCACAAGGAGTTAGGCTCATGGGTTACTCTTCCGTGTCACATACATCTTAGTGGAGCGCTCAAAATAATAAAGATTGAATACATGCACTCATCACCAAGCAAAGTGAATGATTATATAAAGATAAATGGGATAATGTCATCTAACAAGCATAAATGTAGCTTATGATCAAACACATGATCATCAATGTCTCCCAGGCAATAACTTAGTATCTCAAGCAATCAAAAAGCAAATAAAGTTCAACCACGAAGACAAGAGAGAACAAAAGCAAACTCTCTCTCTCTCGAAGCCTATGATCTATACATTTTTCTCCCCCTTTGGCAACAAGTTACCAAAAAGTTCATAGGAAATGCATAGCACTATTTCGTCTCTCGGGCTTGGTCTCTGAGCTCGAGGCACTCTGGCAAATGCATCAGTGGTTGTCCTGCCCTTCCTCTCCTGCATGTCATCCTATAGCTACTCCACAACTGACTGGATATCAGTTACTTTCACATCTAGGTCATAGAACTTTTGTTCCATGATTCTTTCCAGGCTCTCCTGGTTTTGAGTTAGGGTGGCCAACCCTTTCTCAATCCTCAGAGTTGATGCTATTAAGTAACCAAGCTGGTCCTGCTTGCTCTTCAAAAATTACTCAGATGCCTCCTCTAAAGTTGGCATCTTGGCAGCCTTCTCCTTCTTTACCTTCTCCTTCTTCTCTTGATCTTGCACTGAAGATGGTTCATTCTCATTCATGACAACTTGATTGTCCTCAAAATCTGGATAGATAGCAAAGTGTTCCTTATCCAACAAGTATTTGCATGTGCCCATCTTGGAGTTGATCATCTCTTGGATTTGTGGGGCATACCCACAACTTCTCTTCTGGTCTGCTGTTGTCCTCTTGATAGTCTCAACTATGAGGCTCATGACCTTGATTTCTGTGGCACATCAAATATGTGTAGCAAATTTATTGCATGCCCTCTGATCATGTTGTGGTCACCTGACTTGGGCAAGAGAGTGTGCCTTAGGATCCAATTGATCGTTGGCAGCCCTGACAGAAGAAAATGGATAGACCCAAACTTCAAAGTCTCAAGTGCCTTGTCTGGGATCTCCTTGTACATGTGTGACATTGAATTGTGATCCTTCTTCTTCTTGGAGTAGACATCCAAGTCATCTTCACTCTCCTCTAGGGCATTGATCAGATTTTCCCATTCCTCAATAGTTGATTGGTACCTTGTACCTTCAGACATCCAGACTATTCTGCCATCAGGATAAAAGTGAGCTGTGGAGTAGAGTTGCATTACAAGCTCATCATTCCAGTTTGTGAACTTCTGTCCAACAAACTCATCAACTCCACAAGCCTTAAAGCTGTCAAACACTCCTGGGTAGTGATCCTCATTTGCCTTCATGTATTTCCAGTCTACCCACCTCATATCACAAACTATGGGCTTCTTATCCAACAGCATAGTCTCATAGAAATCATGTTGTTCCTTAGTGTGGAACCTGTAATCAACAGCAGTCCTCCTTTTGATTGCATAGGGATCAGACAATCTCCACTGCCTGAGTCATGCATCCTTCCTCAGCTTCATATTCTCGGCCACTGAATGAGCATCATTGTGGTCTGGAATCTTGGGTTTCAGCTTCCTCAGAACTTGTCCTTCATCTTCTTCTTCCTCAGCAACTTCAGGCACTGGGGCCTTGTTCTTCTCAGCAGGTGGTATGATCCTGGTATTCCTCTTAGTTGCAGACTTGGCCTTGGAGGCAGCTTTGGGTGCTTCTTTGGGCTTTGATGATGCAGCCCCTGATCTTATTGCATCACCCATAAACTTTTGTGCCTTGGGTGCTGGTGCAGCAACCTCTTCTTCCTCCTCCTCTTCCATCATGGAAGGTTGTCCAACAACTCTGGCCATGGTCTTCTTGACCCTTTCCTTCCTCTTCTTCCCTTCTGCAGCAGCCTCTTTGGGATCAGATTTCTCAGGTTCTTGAGTTGAAGCTCTAACTTTCAGCATAGGTGTCCTCTTGGCAGGGACTTTTCTGTTTAGTCCAGGCTTTGTAGTCTTAGCTGAGCCATACTCCTTTTGAGCACTATCTTCTTGGAAGTAGCCTCATCTTCAGGTGCCATATAGTCCTCATCCTCAAGTCTGAGGTTCACTTCCTTTCTGGCCCTTGTGGCTGCTTTGGGCAAATTGCTAGGAGTGCTCCTGCTGCCCTCATCTGAGGTGCTAGAGGGACTAGTGCCCTCACTCATGTGAATCTGCTCCTCTTCCCTGTTCTGGCTGTCACTTTGGTCTGACATGCTACAAACACTGACTGCTGACCCTGTGAATAGTTGTAGTTGAGATAGAATGGATGAGCATCACAAAATGCAGAGATTTTTGCAAAAGACCGATTCAAAAACTTAGTTTTAGTTTTCCATAGAAAGCATTTCGGATCAACCGATTTGCAAACTCGGTGATACCGAAGCATATTTTGGAACCTAAACTAGTGAACTCGGTCAGACCGAGTCACAGTTTGGTGGCACCGAGACTGCTAGGGTTTCACAAAGTTCTAAAATTAGTCACACCGATTCGCAATTCTTGGTCAGACCGAGAATCACTTGTGCAATGGCGTTAGCTGAATCGGTGGAACCGAGTTTTTCAACTCGGTGGGTCCGAGATGGTTTCGGCGAAAACCTAACCCTAAATTTCCAAATCACATCTAATCTAAGGATTGTTTTGACTGGATAGATGTGTTTCAATCGTGTCAAGAATCATAATGAACACAATGTGCTAGGAATCGGACGGGGATAGCACTGTGATCGAGTCCATACCCTAGTTTGGCGATGAACTCGCTATGGTGGCAATGGCGGGGATGAATTCCGTTGACGGTGGCGGAGACCAGCGGCTAGAGGCGGCTGGCGACGAAGTCGACGATCCGGAGACCTTGGAGGCAGAACAAGCTATGCGCGGGCGAAGGAGTTTGGAGAAGTTTTCCAAAAAATTTGCCCATGAGTATATATAGCCCGACCCTGTCGGTGTGACCGAGTGGAACAACTCGGTGGAACCGAGATGCATAACTGTTGACAGTTACAGCAACTCGGTGAGACCGAAAAGTTCAAATCGGTTGCACCGAGATTGAAAACCTAGATCGACTTAGTGATCTCGGTATGACCGAAATGGAAGAATCGGTCAGACTGAAACACACAAAGAAGTTTTGGAAGTTTAAGTCCATGACGAATCGGGGACTCCGAGTGCTCCTCACACAGAGTGGTTCGAATCTGACTTGATCAAATTTTGTGATGTAGCATGAATAGAGTTTGAGACAAGAAAAGCGTAGATAGCTAGAGAAGGTTCTTAGGCATTCTTGTTCATCCACTTGGCAAAAGAAAAAGAAGCCAATCAATCAAAGCAACAAGTGGATGTCCTCGAATGATTAAAATATGCAACCAACATGCTCACACAATAAAATGGCAAATGAAATATGTGGCAAAGCATGCACAACCAATTCTAGCATCTATCAAACAATTGGCGATGACTAGGTCATCTATATATGAGTATATTGACTTAGGAGTCAAATGAGAACATTTGATCATAGGTCATACTCATCGTTTAAGCTCAAGTGGGGTTACCACTTTTACATAATGCATTGATGTGTTCACACCATTAGAGTTGCTTTGACTCAATTTCTTGGAGTTAAGCTCCCCCTAGATGTGAGATACCCCCTAAGAGGGATGAACTAACCTTGGGTTTTGTCGATGATAACTTCATGTAGGTGTTGAAGATGTGGATGCTCAATGTTGATGAAGATCATTTGGAGCAATCCTTTGGAGTGAGTTGCACTTTCAATACGTACACGGGTTAGTCCCACAAGGAACAAACAAGTATATCCATAGACATAGAGTGATGCACACACAATATGATGTCCATGAAAGCGTTAGGTTACCTTGTCCCTTGCCTTACCAACAAGAGGGTTTGTGACTCCTTGAACTAGTGCAAGATGTGGAAATTGATTGCACTTGTCCTTGCCATAATGATATGAGTGAAGAATGTTTGCGGAGTCACCCTCGAGAACTCTCTAGTTCTTCTTCTTCGGGATCCACATCATCTTGATGGGAATCCTTGGAGTTGTAGTTGTGCTTGATGAAGTAGAACTTGACGTAGTCTTGGGAACCACTTGACCAAGGCCTTAGGAGCTTCTTCAAATGCATCAATCTCCTCTTGAAGCTTGTCCTTGCCTTTTTGCTTGTGGTCTTGTGGTGGAAGATCATCTTGAGCTTGTGTTCCCTTGATGGAAGTAGGATCATACTTCTCTTGTTGAGGAACAAACTTCATCTTGGGATATTGATCTTCTTCCCACTCAACTCCATTGGCATTGAACTTTCGTTCAAAACCAACACCTTGGTTCTTCCGGTGCCTTCCTTGCTTGCGTACAATTTCCTCGAATTGCTTACTCCCAGAAAGGCTCTTGTAAACACCTTTCTCTATAATTCCCTTCAATAAGCTATTTTCTTGCTCAAGTGTAACTTGGCTAAGAGAATCATTAGTGGAATCAAGAGAACTACTAGAAGCAACAATATTGGATTTAGCATGATTATTTTTACTACTAGAGGAAGAATCTTTCTTGTTCTTGTTAGTGGACTTGACTTGAGGCATGTAAGTAGATAAGAGTAAACGCTTAGCAATGTAAGAAGAACTTTTCTTATGAAGATCATCATTGATTGCCTTTAAGAACTCATGCTTTTGCTCAAGGTTGAGCTTTTCAAAGCGTAACTTCTCATGAGCCCTTAAAAGTTCTCGATGATCTTCTAAGATAGTTTCTTGAGCTAACTTAAGAGTGTTTAGTTTTTTAGTTAGAAGCTCAATCTTCTCCTTATCATTGTCATTCATTTTATCTTGATTAGCATGATTAATTGATGTTTCATCATAGTATTCATCACTAGAGTTGTCAACAAGTAAATCATCATCACCTAACAAGTCATCTTCATCACTATTGAAATCAACATACTCGGGGTGTGTTACCTTAGGGCCTTTGGCCATGAAGCATCTTCCAATTTCTTCATTTGGTGAATCAAATATGTCGTAGGAGTTGGTCGACACAAGTGCTAGACCGGCAACACCTTCATCTTGAGTATATTTGGAGTCGGAGTGATAGCTTCTCTCAAGAGTGATGTTCAGAGTCGGAACCGGATACCCATTCACCAACATGAGCTTGATGTCTTTGTTTTGTGTAGCTCTTTGATGACTTGTCCTTCCTTTCCGAATCCTTGCTCCTCCGGGATGTTCTTCGTTCATAACGATCATCTCTACTCCTCCTCTCTCTTGGTGGTGATTCTTCTCTTCTACTTCTTCTCTTGGGAGAATCTTATCTTCTTTTGTAGGGTGCCGTACACTCATTGGAATAGTCTCCGAGTCTCCCACAATTGTAGCAATTGCGCTCTCGACTGGAAGATCTTTTGTCATTGTAGGACCTTGACTTGGAGCTTCTTTCTTTGCTTCTACTCTTGTAGAATTTGTTGAAGTTCTTCACCATTAAGCTCAATTCTTCATTGAAGGTTTGTTTCTCACTTGATGATGTAGGAGCTTCACATGAGGCTTTGTAAGCACCACTTGACTTGTTGTGAAGTTCCTCCTTATCCTTAAGTGACATCTCATGAGCAACAATTATTCCAATGACTTCCATTGGCTTGAGATTCTTGTAGTTGGGCATCATTTGGATCAATGTGCACATGGTGTCATATTTTCCATCCAATGCTCTTAGGATCTTCTTGATGATGAATCTGTCGGTCATCTCTTCACTTCCTAAGCCCACAATCTCATTTGTGATAAGAGCAAGCCTAGAGTACATTTCAGCGACACCTTCACCATCCTTCATTTTGAACTTGTCAAGTTGACTTTGGAGCACATCCAACTTGGATTCTTTGACGGAGTTGGTACCTTTGTGCATATCAATCAAAGTATCCCAAATTTCCTTTGCATTCTCAAGACAGCTGATTTTGTTGAATTCTAAGGGGCACAATCCATTGAAGAGGATATCACAAGCTTGAGCGTTGTATTGCAGCATCTTCAATTCATCCGCGCTAGCTTCACGGTTCGGTTCCCTCCCATCAAAGAATTCACCTTGCAAGCCAATACACACAATAGCCCAAACGGCGGGGTTATGTCCGAGAATATGCATTTTCATCTTATGCTTCCAACTAGCAAAATAAGTGCCATCAAAGTAAGGACCTCTACGGTGATAGTTTCCCTCGCTAGACGCCATACTCTCCTAGGTTGTGAAACCAAGGCTATGACCACCAAAAGCTATGGAAATCAAAGCAAATGGAGACCAAGGCTCTGATACCACTTGTAGGACCTTGAAGTATGTCTAGAGGGGGGTGATTAGACTACTTGACCAATTAAAAACTTAACCTTTTCCCAATTTTAGTCTTTGGCAGATTTTAGCTATCTTAGCATAAGTCAAGCAATCTTCACACAATTCAAGCAAGCATGCAAAGAGTATATGAGCAGCGGAAAGTAAAGCATGCAACTTGCAAGAATGTAAAGGGTAGGGTTTGGAGAATTCAAACGCAATTGGAGACACAGATGTTTTTGTTGTGGTTCCGATAGGTGGTGCTATCGTACATCCACGTTGATGGAGACTTCAACCCACGTAGGGTAACGGTTGCATGAGTCCACGGAGGGCTCCACCCAAGAAGGGTCCACGAAGAAGCAACCTTGTCTATCCCACCATGGCCGTCGCCCACGAAGGACTTGCCTCACTAGCGGTAGATCTTCACGAAGTAGGCGATCTCCTTGCCCTTACAAACTCCTTGGTTCAACTCCACAATCTTGTCGGAGGCTCCCAAGTGACACCTAGCCAATCTCCCAAGAGACACCACTCTCCAAGAAGTAACAAATGGTGTGTTGATGATGAACTCCTTGCTCTTGTGCTTCAAATGATGGTCTCCCCAACACTCAACTCTCTCTCATAGGATTTGGATCTGGTGGAAAGAAGATTTGAGTGGAAAGCAACTTGGGGAAGGCTAGAGATCAAGATTCATATGGTAGGAATGGAATATCTTGGCCTCAACACATGAGTAGGTAATTCTCTCTCAGAAATGGTAAGTTGGAAGTGTAGGTTTGTTCTGATGGCACTCTCAACGAATGAAGAGGAGGTGGAGGGATATATATAGCCTCCACACAAAATCTAACCGTTACACACAATTTACCAATCTCGGTGGGACCGAATAAACAAACTCGGTCAGACCAATTCAGTAAACCTAGTGATCATTAGGGTTTTCGGTGGGACCGACATGCAACTCGGTAGGACCGATACGGTTAGGGTTAGGACATAACGTAATCTCGGTGAGACCAATTACACAAACTCGGTCAGACCAATTTTGGTAATAAGCTAACCAGAGAGTTGGTCAGGTAAACTCGGTGGGACCGATTCGCTCATTTCAGTGAGACCGAAATGTTACAAAAAGGAAACAGAGAGTTTACATTGCAATCTCAGTGGGACCGATTGCTCACTTCGGTTAGACCGAAACGTTACGAAGGTAAACAGAGAGATTACAATCCCATCTCGGTGAGACCGAGATCCCTAACGGTGAGACCGATTTGCCTAGGGTTTGTGGTAGTGGCTATGACATCTGAACTCGGTGGCTCCAGATAGAAAGAATCGGTGGGGCCGAGTTTGACTTTAGGTTTAGGTCATATGTGGATATGAGAAAGTAGTTGAGGGTTTTTGGAGCATATCACTAAGCACTATGGAGCAAGAAACTCATTAAGCAACACCTCATCCCTCCTTGATAGTATTGGCTTTTCCTATAGACTCAATGTGATCTTGGATCACTAAAATATAAAATGTAGAGTCTTGAGCTTTTGAGCTTGAGCCAATCCTTTTATCCTTAGTATTTTGAGGGATCCACTTTCCTCATCCATGCCATGCCATTCATTGAGCTTTTCCTGAAATATTTGTCTTGGAATAGTATTAGCTCAATGAGCTATATGTTGTTAGGAATTACCAAAACCACCTAGGGGTAGTTGCACTTTCACCTGATATCCGACAATGTCGACTACATGACACTTCACCATTTTTGGGGCCTAGGGGAAGGCATTGGGAAGTAATAAGTAGATGATGGGTTGCTAGAGTGACGGAAGCTTAAACCCTAGTTTATGCTTTGTTTCGTAAGGGGCTGATTTGGATCCATATGTTTCATGCTATGGTTAGATTTATCTTAATTTTATTTTGTAGTTGCGAATGTTTGCCAGAGGGGTTAATCATAAGTGGGAGGCCTGTCCAAGGAAGAGTAGCACCCAAGCACTGGTCCACCCACAAATCAAATTATCAAAGTAATGAACGCGAATCATATGAGCACGATGAAAACTAACTTGACAGTAATTCCCATGTGTCCTCGGGAGCGCTTTGCTTTATATAAGAGTTCGTCCAGGCTTCTCCTTTGCTACAAAAAGGATTGGGCCACCTTGCTGCACCGTGTTTAGTTTTGTTACTTATTACCCGTTATGAACTATCTCATCATACAACTATCTGTCATCGATAATTTCAGTGCTTGAACCTTGCTGAAAACCGCTTGTTTCCTTCTACTCCTCGTTGGGTTCGACATCTTACTTACCGAAAGGACTATGATAGATCCCCTATACTTGTGGGTCATCATACGACAAATGGTATAAGTGAGCATATGACATAGAGTTTGATTATTGAAAGTCAAGTGCTCGGGCAAGGGAGGACTAGTGTAGTTGCGAATTTTATCTTGATCCATTGTGCATATGAAATAGCATCATTGTGAACTCGAATTTCCGTCTTGCCATGTTCGAGCCTAGGGAAATGAAAATGAGACACAAAGTCCATAACAGAGCACTTTATTCTTTTCCCTTCGGTCATCCATTCCATGATCCACTTTGTGCTATTAGATTCTTCACTACAGATGTATAGAGAGTGGCATAGAATTGAAGGATTATCTCTCTATTCCAAGGATGCTGGAATGCAAAGACATGCATGAGGCCAAAGTCTTCGATGTCTTGCAAATCTTGATTAAAGCAGCCAATGTTCTTCATCGCAGTGATATCCGGTAACTCATGAGGAAAAAAATGCTGGCTGTCATAAAGGATCCAAGAATAATATATAGCATGTTCTTGAGTCCAGAACTGAGGCGATTCAAAAGTTTGAGGCTTGTTGTCTGGACTCTCTTGAAAGAACTGAGGATGAGTTTTCCGATTGAAAAGTGGCCCTTTGACGCCAACACCGATAGAGAATAATGGCAGTTGCTCGCGAGGATATGGATATTTGACTCATCTTCAACAGAAATCACTTCATCGCCATAAATTACTAAATCTGAGTGATAGGCAGAAACTGACTTTACTACAGAGGGACCAACATCTGAAGTTCTCTTTGTGGTGTCGAGTGAAATTAGAAGCGGAGAGGGAGCAGTTACTTTATCAGGCACTGAGGACTGAGGAGGATGTTCTACGGTAGTCAATTGAGGTTCCTCGGGAGGTATACATTCATTTGCCTCAACACGAACTAGAGAGGCTTGGTGCTTAGACTGAGGAATTTCACCTTCTTTCGATACATTTTGTTGAGAAGGATTTGCTTCATGAACAGGAGAGGCCACATGAACTGGTTCAGTTTTCCTTGGCGGCGTAGGAGCATCGATAACTGGTTCATGAGCTTGAGAGGGAATAGCAGGCTCTGGAGAGTTTTCCTTCTGTAGCACGACATCTGGTGATATTTCTTTCGTAGGAGGAGGAGCATTTTTCTTTGAAATTTTCTTCTTCTTCTTTTGCTTCAATGGATCAATATGCCCCTTGACAAGATCATTATATCGGGTGACTTGGGCTTGATGATCGAGGCATATCTTGCGAACAATTTGATCTAGATCAGAATGAAATCCTAATCGTCTGTTTTGAAGGATAGTCAAGACTCGATTGACATCCACATATGATTCTTCAAGTTGTTTGGACAAACTTGGATTTTGCAGCTTTCATTCGGTCGTCAAGATCATCAAGCTGGGCAGTGAGGTTATTGATCTCAACAGAGTCATCTCTCATGTCCTGAACTGCTACCTCTTGAGCATGCGTTGGTTTTACCTTGAAGAGGAAAGGGTGATGCAGCAAAGTAGCGTAAGTATTTCCCTCAGTTTTGAGAACCGAAGTATCAATCTAGTAGGAGACAACGCACAAGTCACCTAGTACCTGCACAAACAATCAAGAACCTTGCAACCAACGCAATAAAGGGGTTGTCAATCCCTTCACTATCACTCGCAAAAGTGAGATCTGATAGAGATAGTAAAGTAAATATTTTTGGTATTTTTGTTGTATAGATTGGAAAGTAAAGATTACAAAATAGTAAACGAGATGTGATGTAAACAAAAGAGATGTAATATAATAAGAAAGAGACCCTGGGGCCACGGGTTTCACTAGTGGCTTCTCTCAAAATAGCATGTATTACGGTGGGTGAACAAATTAACGCCGAGCAATTGATAGAAGAGCGCATAATTATGAAGACATCTAAGGCAATGATCATGAACATAGGCATCACGTCCGTGTCAATTAGACCGGAACGATTCTGCATCTACTACTATTACTCCACACATCGACCGCTATCCAGCATGCATCTAGAGTATTAAGTTCATAAGAACGGAGTAACGCATTAAGCAAGATGACATGATGTAGACGGATAAACTCAAGCAATATGATATAAGCCCCATCTTGTTATCCTCGATGGCAACAATACAATACGTGCCTTGCTGCCCCTACTGTCACTAGGAAAGGACACCGCAAGATTGAACCCAAAGCTAAGCACTTCTCCTATTGCAAGAAAGATCAATCTAGTAGGCCAAACTAAACCGATAATTCGAAGAGACTTGCAAATATATCAAATCATGCATATAAGAATTCAGAGAAGAACCAAATAATATTCATAGATAATCTTGTTCATAAACCCACAATTCATCGGATCTCGTCAAACACACCGCAAAAGAATATTACATCGAATAGATCTCCAAGAACATTGAGGAGAACTTTGTATTGAGAATCAAAGAGAGAGAAGAAGCCATCTAGCTAATAACTATGGACCCGAAGGTCTATGGTAAACTACTCACGCTTCATTGGAGAGGCAATGGTGTTGATGTAGAAGCCCTCCATGATCGATTCCCCCTCCAGCAGATCGCCAGAAAAGGCCCCAAGATGGGATCTCACGGGTACAGAAGGTTGCGGTGGTGGAAAGTGGTTTCGTGGCTATCCCTGATGTTTCTAGGGTATAAGAGTATATATAGGCGAAAGAAGTATGTCGGTGGAGCTATGAGGGGCCCACGAGGGTGGGGGCGTGCCTACCCCCCTTGGGCGCAGCCTCCTGCCTCGTGGCCTCCTCGTAGAGTCCCAGACATCAACTCCAAGTCTTCTGGATTGCTTTTGGTCCAAGAAAGATCCTCGTGAAGGTTTCATTCCATTTGGTCTCCGTTTGATATTCCTTTTCTGCAAAACTCTAAAATGGGGAAAAAACACAAACTGGCACTGGGCCTCCGGTTAATAAGTTAGTCCCAAAAATAATATAAAAGAGCATATTAAAGCCCATTAAACATCCAAAACAGATAATATAATAGCATGGAACAATCAAAATAATTATAGATATGTTGGAGACGTATCATGAACCAGAGTAGAAGCTTGAGCAATAACTTCATAGGGAATGGGCAAAGATGCCACTTCTCCATCAAATAGGTTCTCCACAAATTTGTCAAGCTGCTCCATAATGAACACTTGATTGAAATAATGCGGTGCATCCGAATCATCATGAGGTTGTGCAATAGGAGCAGTTTGTGCTGCATTTTGCTCGGTCAGAGGCATAGACGCCAATGGTTGAGTCAACCTTGGAGCAAATTGAGCAGCCTTTTCTTTCACAATGTTTTCTTGCAGAGCACTTTCCTCGGAAAAGGGAACCATGATTTTCTTCACCTTTTGCTTCAGGAGCTTTTCTCCTAGCTTGGTTGTGCCTACTGGGGCAGTAACTACCAAATCTTGCAGATCTATTGCATGAGGATGAGGAGCTATATTTACTTTATCAACCATTGTAACGTCGGTAGGAGGAGTCTTTCTCTTCAATGGGTTCTTCTTCGGAGGTGCTATTGGGATAGCACTTATTGCTCGCAGATTAGGCAGAACAATGGATGTAGTGATGTTCACTTGTTCGGATAGAGTTGCTTCAACTTCTTCCCTTGTGAGAGGAGGATCATCTTGATCGGAGGAATCACTTTCATCATTTCTAGCAGTTGGTTTGGTTGGCCTTCTCTTTGGTGCGCTCTTTTTCTTCAGAGCAGCAAATATGGGATCATGTTTGTTCTTTGAATGGTGTTTTGCTTTTCCATCAGCCTTTTTCTTCTTGACGTCTGATTTCATGAGACCATGATTTTCTTCTTCTCTTTCTCTTTCCTTTTTAGTCTTCTTGGCTCTCTTTTCAGGTTTCTTCAGGCGCTTGGCCAATTCATCAGGATAAGATTCGGGAGTCTTGAGAGACGACTCATGAGCATTTGGTGGAGGTGCTTCTCTTTCCTGGGGATCACTTGCACGTGCAAGACCAATCTCACGACAGTCACCCCACGGAGGATGAAAAGCAAAGTTCTTGGCAAACCAAGGATGAATCATTTTGTAGTTTAAACCACTTCCGCACCTAGTGGCGTTGAATCCTTTGCAGACACTTTCTTCTTTGTGATGAATCTTCTCCTAGAACAATGTTGTAGTCGTCATGAGAGATATATTGAGCTGAATTTGTGTACGGTTTCCCGCCACCTTTCCTTTTCTTCGGAGCATCTGCTTCTTGCTCATTTTCATTTTGTTCAAATCTTTTTCTTTTGCTGGTAGAAGGGCCTACCGTTGGGCCCTTTGCATTTGGTGCCTTAGATTCATCCGTTGTACCCATAATCACCTCATCGTCATTGACCATGCTCATTGGTCGAGCAAAATCTTCAATAGAATGCATACACCTGTGAATTAGAATAGATACGAGGGAAAATGGGGACATGGTTACAAATGCTCATGAATATTTCTCTGAACAAAAACATTTTGAGGAAGAAATAGATTCAGACTTTGAGATTTGTTTCGAATGAAGGAAACGTATAGAACAAGCTAGTAGCTTCAAAGAATATACTAGACAGCGTGCTAGGCATTCCATTCGAGCGAAACATAACACAAACCCTATATCTGAAGGATTTGGATGCGAGGAACAACTACAAACCACATCCACACTAGTAAGGGTAAAAACCTAGATCTAGGATATGCAGTAAAATCAGAGAATATTAACCGTGGACGAACATGAATCGTGAAGAATGGAGGTCCGAGTTCGAACCACACGTACCCTAGCTTGGTGACGTGCAGCAGCTACAACAGCGCGGGAAGAAGATGTCCCGCGGCAGCGTGGAATAACTCCGGCGACCTCTTTCCGGCAGTTAAGCGGCAAAGGGGTCATCGGCGTCGAGCTCAAGGTGGAGCGTTGTGGCGAGGGTTTTGAAGGAGAGGAGGCGAGTAAAAAGAGAGATGAACTAGAAGATGGAGAGCGGTGCGGTTTTTATATGCGAAAGGAAATAACCGCACACAGTGGATTTTGATTGAACGGCCTCAAGCAGAGACGATTGCGATTCAACGAACATGATGGAGTGGTAGTTGATGTATTGCACGTGGCAATCATCATAAAATATCATGGTCCTTACTTGGGCGGGAAACCCCAAATTTTGGACAGCTTTCGCCAAAACAGATTAATGTTCCGACCGAATCTTAATCGTGGTCAAGGACACCAGATAAAGTTTCGTTCCAGATAAAATTTGAGCATTTTTAACGGAAAATCATAGACTGGAAGAGATAGTGTAGAGGGAAAACAAGGTCCTATGCATTTCACTCAGGCAGGTAAACACAAAACACTCAAGCAAATAGCTACGAGAGAAATGCATTCTAAAAAAAATATCAATCGGAGAGAAATCCAACGAAAGAGAATTGCGGTGGCGTGACCCACCGTATAAGAATGGTATGACCCCGAGCGTCGAAACAATTATCGTGGCACCCGATTAGTCTAGTTCTTCATTAATGTATTCACTCTTAGAAAGAAAATTTCACTTTGTCGAAATTTTCAAACTCTTCGAGTGTTATGCACCCATTCCTTCTAAGATGTGGAAGTGTTAGTACGGGTGCCGAGACCAGCTTACTGCATGTTTGTGAAGTCCAGGATATTTAGCTCACATCGTAACACACAGAATCTTTTCTCGTCAAGAGGCTTGGTGAAAATATCAGCAAGATTGTCTTCGGTCTTGACATGATTGATGATAATATCCTCTCAAGCAACATGATCGCGAATGAAATGATGTCTGATGGCAATATGCTTCGTGCGAGAATGCTGCACAAGATTGTGTGCAATTTTGATGGCACTCTCATTATCACAATATAGAGGGATATGCTTGAACTTGATGCCATAATCCTTCAGTGTCTGCTTCATCCAGAATAACTGAGTGCAACAAGCGCTAACAGCAATATATTCGGCCTCAACCGTGGAGAGAGATACACAATTCTGCTTCCTTGATGACCAACAGACCAAAGATCTACCAAGGAAATGACATGTCCTCGAAGTAGATTTCCTATCAACCAAGTCACCAGCCCATTCTGAGTCTGAATATCCAACGAGATCAAACTGTGCTCCCATTAGGATACCATAAACCTAAGGTGGGGGTGTGAGCCAAATATCTCAGAATGCACTTGACCGCTTGGTGATGCGATTCTTTCGGTGCAACTTGGTAGCGGGCACACATGCAAACACTCAACATAATATCATGTTTGGATGCACATAGATAAAGAAGAGAACCAATCATTGAACGATAAGCTTTCTGATCGTAATCCTTACCATACGCATATGCAGCCAGCTTACCATTCGTGGGCTAGGAGTTTTATAGCCCTTCATTTTGGAATCTTGCATTTTGAACTTCTTTAGGCATTCTTTCGGATATTTCTCCTGAGAAATGAAAATGACATTTGCTTGTTGACAAATTTGCAGTCCGAGAAAGAACATGAGTTCACCCATCATAGACATTTGATATTTATCGGACATCATTTTCCCGAACTCTAGGCAGCAAGCATTGTTAGTACAGCTGAAGATAATATCATCCACATTGTTTTGACATACGAATAGATCATTATCAACAGCACGAGTGAAAAGTGTGGGATCAGTGGATCCTAGCTTGAACCCTTTGTCGAGAAAAAACTTCTTCAAGGTGTCATACCAAGCTCGAGGGGCGTGCTTTAGCCCACATAAAGCTTTCTTCAACCTGAAAACTTTGTTAGGAAACTTTGTTAGGTGGTTGTCTAACATAAACTTCCTCATCAATTTCACCATTGAGGAAAGCACTTTTCACATCCGTTTGATAAAGCAAGATATCTTTGTAGTTTGCATAAGCAAGAAGAATACAAATTTCCTCAAGGCGTGCAACAGGAGCATATGTTTCACCAAAATCAATACCTTCTACCTGTGTGTACCCCTGAGCAACAAGTCATGCTTTTTTTTCTCACTACAATGCCATTCTCATCTTGCTTGTTGCGGAAAATCCATTTTGTGCCAATGATATTGTGCTTCTTGGGATTCGGTTTGTCAACCAATTCCCACACATCATTTAATTTGAATTGCACCAACTCCTCTTGCATGGCATTCATCCAATCAAGATCATTCATGGATTCTTCATACTTGGTAGGTTCTGCCAGTGAGACAAAGGAGAAACTGCCACAGTAGTTAGCTAAATGAGTGCGTGGACAAGTTGTGGGTCGATAACCTGGATTCTCAATCTCATCGAGAATTAATGAGGAATCAACTCGATTTGCCACTCAAGGAGGATCATTTTCTTCGTGATGATCATTGTCATTTTCACCGGCATTTGTATCATCATTCCCTTCGGGGTTGCCATTTTGATCGCCATTTGGATTTTGATTGCCATTTCCATTTGGAGGAGCATTTGCTTCGGCAGTGGCTTGACGAGTTCCATTTGAATCACAGGATCATCATCATCAGAGGATAGAGTGCATTTCCTTCAACAGGCTTGACGCTCCCAATGGCCATTTGTCGAATAGCATCCGAAATCAGTGGTTCATCTATCACATTTGGCAGGTGCTCCGTTTGGGAGCCGTTAGATTCATCAAACTGCGCATTTATCATTTCCATAACTTTCATGTGTTGAGAGTTATAGACACGATACATATGTGAGTTTGAGCCATAACCGAGAAGAAAACCTTCATGTGCCTTAGGTGCAAACATGGAAGAATGATTCATATCAAGAATGTAACAAGGTGCACCAAAAACACGTAGATAAGAAACATTTGGTTTCTTGCCAGTGATAAGCTCATAAGAAGTTTTCTTAAGGAACTTGCGAAGATAAACACGACTGATAACATGACACGCAATGTTAATAGCATCAGCCCATAAGAGAATGGGAGTTTTGTACACACTGAGCATTGTTCTCGCCATTTCAATGAGAGTTATGTTCTTTTGTTCAACAACTCCATTCTGTTGGGGAGTGTATGCAGCAGAGAACTCATGAGTAATACCATGTTCATCAAGAAATTTAGCAATATTAGTATGTTTGAACTCAGTTCCATTGTCACTTCTGACATGCTTAATTCGCACATCATATTCGTTTTGGGCCTTCTTAGCGAAACTTTTGAAGATATCTTGAGTGAAGGTGTTGTCTTTGAGAAAGAATACCCAAGTGTAATGAGAGAAATCATCAACAATAACCAGACCACAATGACTGCCACCGAAGCTTGCATAATTTTGAGGACCGAATAAATCCATATGAAGAATTTCCAGTGGTCTTGTTGTGGTCATAACTGTCTTGGAAGAGTGATGCTTCTTGGCAAATTTACCAACCTCACATGCAGCACAAAGACGATTCTTGTCGAATTTTAAATCAGGAATGCCACGGAGATGATTTTTCTTCACCAGGGTCTGCAAATTTCTCATACCTGCATGACCAAGTCTTTGGTGCCACAGCCAACCTTTGGTTGCTTTTGCAGGAAAACAAGTTTGGACTGAGGGACCCTTAGAGAAATCCACAATATAAAGATCACCCTTTCTAGTTCCCTCAAAGACGAAGGAATTGTCAGAGGCCATGAAGACAATGCATTTGGATATAGAAAATAGAACTAGCATGCCTAAATCACATAGCTTGCCAACTGACATAAGATTGAATCCAAGAGACCGGACAAGTAAAACATCATCAATGGACTTGTCCTTGGATATAGCAATTTTACCTAGCCCAATTACATTTACTTTGTTGTTGTCGCCGAAACTGATATACTTCAGAGGAGAAGCAGTTAAGTTGGGCCCAACAAACAATGACTTGTCTCCGGTCATATGACTAGTACATCCACTATCCATTATCCATTATGTACACCCAGAGACGCAGTCCTGCAGAAGAATTAGGCTTTCTTAACCACCCACATCTTTCCAGGTGGCTTTGAAATAGTAGAGCCAGCAAGATATGATTTATTTTGGTAAGCGTGTTTGTTGCTTGATGAGGTGTGAGCACAATTGAAAGAATAAGTATTGAAATTCCTTCCATATGAATGAGCATAATGATTGAATGGTGTATGCATGTATTAATTATGTCGAACTTTCTCAAGGAAATACCGAGCATTTTGAGCTTGCATGGTTAGTAAAGTGGTAATAGGTAATGCTTCGATAGCTTTCTTAGGCACCCAAATGGCTTTCTTTGGGGGGGCATTCCTGCTGTTTGGTCCAACATAGTGAGCAACAACATCACAATGTTGATTTTTGAACAACTTATAGTTGTCCAGAGAGTCATCATCAAGATATTCAGGTATGGGAGAGCTATATCCCGAAAGTAATGCTGGATCGAGCATTTTGCTCTTTGCAGGAACCCACACAGTTTGAGGATATTGATGCGGTTCCCAATAAGTGTCATTTTCATTCAGTTTCCTTTTGAAACCAATACCTTCCTTTCTGGGATTCTTGTGAAGAATAGATTTCTTAAGAACGTCACAAAGAGTTTGGTGCCCTTTGAGAGATTTGAACATTCATGTCTGAAGAAGATCTTTCAACCTAGCAATTTCATCAGAAATAGAACCATTTTCCTCGACCAAGGGGTTAGCACTAACAGATGATTCAACATTTGATGCAGTATTGGTTCGTTCAAGACATTTTAAGCAAGATGGCACAAACACTTCAGGTTTATCCTTGAGTTGTTGGGTGAGAAGAGAATTTTCTCTGATCAAATCCTCATGAGCCTCTCTCGGCGCCTCGAGTTCATGTTTCCTTTTTAGGTAATCGTAGGTCAATCTTTCATGGTCAGCTAAGAGAAAACATGATGAGTTGAGAGTTCATCCATTCGCGACTTGAGAGTGGAATACTCTTTGGCCAATGACAGATTTTTCTCCATCTTCTCAACCAACAACACTTCAAATTTCCAAAGAGTTTTCTCAATTTTCTCAAGAGAGTTTTGTTGGATATTGGCAATTTTGATCAACTTGGCATGGTCATCCTCATCATAAGAATACTGATCACCAGAGTGAACCTTGTGATATTTGGAGGATACCGTTTCCTTCGAAGCTTTGGCGATGAAGCAGTAGGCAGGAGATTCATCATCGCTTGAATGATTCCCGAAGAAGATGGTTGCAGGAGAAGAGGCACATGCTATGCCAGCCATGCCGGAGTCAGAATCCTCATCGGATTCTTCTTCTTCTTCGGAACCTGACGATTCTTCTTCATCGGAATCCGTTTCCTTGTTGATGTACACCTTGGCCTTGCGAGAGGCATTCTTGCGGTTGGAGGAGGACTTGGAAGGGTTCCTTGATGAAGATTTTGAAGTGGAATTGTCCTTCTTCTTAAAGAATTTCTTCGTTTTCTTCTCATCTTCGGAGTCGTAGTTCTTGCTCTTGCTTTTGCCTCGATGGTTGCCCAAATCATATCTCCCACTAGCATGGATTTCAGCTTCCTAGAGAGGGCAGTCTGAAATGAAGTGTCTAGGATTTTTGCATTTGAAACAGGTGTATTCTCCAGCAGGTTTCGATGAAGATTTTGAACCCCCAGAGTTGCTTGAACTTCTTTTCTGGAACTAGCTCTTCTTTTGGAAGCGTTGAAATCTTTTTATGATCAGTGCAAGATCTTTTATGAGTCTTTCTGGATCATTTGAATCTTCTTTGGCATTTCCATCGGGGGAAGAATCAGCTACAGCCTTTAGAGCATGATTTTTGCGTGGATTGGAGCCATAGATATCTCTCTTCTTTTCTTCTTGTTCCTCGTGAGTGCTCAGACTCTCCATGATATCAGCAGAGTCGAGGTCCTTGAAGTCAACTCATTCACGCATCATCAAAATAGGTGTGTTGAAAGAACTGTCAAGATACCGAAGCAGTTTCTTTATGACTTCATGGTCAATGATGTCTTTGGCGTCGAGACCTTGAAGTTCATTTGCGATATAACTCAGGCGATCGAAGGTATGTTGGTACCTTTCATTTCCAATGCGCTTGAATTGATTGAACTTGGCTCGAAGAGTATCAATTATAGCTTCTTTCTCAGATGAAATTCCTTCATTGATCTTTTCGAGGACGTCCCACAATTCCTTTGCAGTTTCACACTGGCGATAGCGAAGAAATTGCGCCCGGTTGAGATGGTCGTCAATCTCATCTTTGGCCTGAGCATCCTGCTAAATAAGCTTCTTTTCGTCGTCGGAAGGGGTTTGAGGTACAGTAACATGGATCCCAACTTGCACCACATTCCACATATCATCATCTATTGCTCGGAGACAGATCTTCATCTTCTCCTTCCAGAAGTGGTAGTCCGTCCCATCGAATATGGGAATCTTGAGATGCGATTTGTAGTTCACTGAATACATACTTAAACTCCAAAGTCGTTAGACTAAAATGAGCAGAGTCAAGGAGTACCTTGCTCTGATACGAATTGTAGGAACGAAGTATGTCTACCAGAGGGGGTGAATGGGAGTTTTAAGTTTTCTTCGAAAAACTTAAATCTCTCAGAACCCAGCAGCCGAATGAATGAGAACCAAACTACAACAAACTAAAATAGGGCACCGAAGATAAACTAAGACATGGATTGGTACAAGTCATACGATAGAAAATATATCAAAGGTAAGCATGGGTGACAGAGATAACCAGACATGCTCTAAGCGACAAGGTATTTGTTCAACCAGTTCGTCCTTCTGCATAAGGACTATGTCTGGTTGGAGGGGCTATGACTTAACACAGAAGATAAACTCTCTTCACCCTTTTCTCCTCGACAATCGATTCATCAACCGATGTCGATTACTCATGGTAGATACTTGAAGGAGATCTCCTAACCTTTACAGACTTCTTATTCGAGAACCACAATAACCCTTGGTCTCTGAAGAAATTGACACCTAACCGTCTAGAGAGTTTGCAGCTCTCAAGAGTAATAGGCAGAGCGTACTAAACTTAGATTCCAATGATGCTGAACTACTATCTAACTCGTCGGCTCTAGGGTTTTTCTCTCGATGGATTTTAAACTCAAATCACTCAGAGAGTGGGTTGCTCAACAATCTTCTCAAAATCAAATGGAGCAGCCACCGGACAAAGCCGTGGCAGGGTGGCTATTTATAGCCGCAGCCTTCCTAGACGGGAAATGACCATTTTGGACACGAGGTCCAGCCAATGGCCAACCGACACGTTCACAACATTCGGATTTTGGAGCAACAGTAACATTACTTGAGGAACAAGTAATGCTAACTCCTCGGTCTGAGACAAATCTCTTGCAGGGAAGAAGATCACAGTCTCTTGCTAGCAAGTATTTGCTTGGAGCACAAAGAGATTTCTCTCACATCTTTCATAGGATTTGGGTTTAGCATCAGAGAATCAATGCTTCGAACCCTACACCCCTCTTCCTATGACTCAAAGAAAGAAGAAGAATAACGAAACAAATGCTATGTCTTCACTTCATCTTCATTCTTCCTCGAACACAGTCATATTCTTCGAATAGACACCAAATAAATTGCTTGAACTTCAGCAATTTTTAGGGGTCACTCTTGTTAGCTTCATCTTCATGAAGTAAACATGTCCTAGAGGCAATAATAATGTTGTTATTTTACATTTCCTTATTCATGATAAAGGTTTATTATTCATGCTAGAATTGTATTGATTGGAAACTTAAATACATGTGTGAATACATAAACAAACATTGTGTCCCTAGTAAGCCTCTACTAGACTAGCTCGTTGATCAAAGATGGTTAAGGTTTCCTAACCATGGACATGTGTTGTCATTTGATAACGGATCACATCATTAGGAGAATGATGTGATGGACAAGACCCATCCGTTAGCTTAGCATAATGATCGTTCAGTTTTATTGCTATTGCTTTCTTCATGTCAAATACATATTCCTTCGACTATGAGATTATGCAACTCCCGGATACTGGAGGAATGCCTTGTGTGCTATCAACCATCACAACGTAACTGGGTGATTATAAAGATGCTCTACAGGTATATCTAAAGGTGTTTGTTCAGTTGGCATAAATCGAGATTAGGATTTGTCACTCCGAGTATCAGAGAGGTATCTCTGGGCCCTCTCGGTAATACACATTATAAGCTTGCAAGCAAATGACTAAGGAGTTAGTCACAAGGTGATGTATTATGGAACGAGTAAAGAGACTTGTCGGTAACGAGATTGAACTAGGTACGAAGATACTGACGATCGAATCTCGGGCAAGTAACATACCGACGAACAAAGGGGATTACATACGTTGTCATAACGGTTCGACCGATAAAGATCTTCATAGAATACGTAGGAGCCAATATGGACATCCAGGTTCCGCTATTGGTTATTGACCGGAGAGGTGTCTCGGTCATGTCTACATAGTTCTCAAACCCGTAGGTGTTGGGGAACATAGCAATAATTCAAAATTTTCCTATGAGTCACCAAGATCAATCTAGGAGATTCTAGCAATGAGAGAGAGAGAGGGAGGACATCTTCATACCCTTTAAGATCGCTAAGCGGAAGCATTACAAGAACGCGGTTGATGGAGTCGTACTCGCGGCGACTCAAATCGCGGAAGATCCGGTCTAGCACCGAACCGACGGCGCCTCCGCGTCCAACACACGTACAGCCCGGGGACGTCTCCTCCTTCTTGATCTAGCAAGGGGAGAGGAGAAGTTGAGGGAGAACTCCGACAGCACGACGGCATGGTGGTGATGGAGCTCGTGGTTCTCCAGTAGGGCTTCGCCAAGCACTACGGAGGAGGAGGAAGAGTTGGAGGAGGGAGGGGCTGCGCCAAGGGAAGGGTGTGGCTGCCCTCCCACCCCCTCACTATATATAGGAGGAAGGGGAGAAGGGGCAGGCCCCTCTAGATCCCATCTAGTGGAGGGGCGGCGGCCAGGGGAAACCCTAGATGGGTTTGGGCGCCCCCACCCCCTAGGAAACTCCCCCCCCCCCAAGCCGAGAGGGGTGGCTGCCCTAGGGGAGGTGCCCCAACCTCTCCAGGTTACGTGAGATGGGGCGGGAGGGGTGCTCAGCCGCTTAGTGGGCTTATGTACCCCCTCCCCTTGGCCCATAAGGCACCCAAACGCTTGCCGGGGCCTCCGAAACCCCTTTCGGACACGCTGGTCGTCACCCGGTACCCCCGGAATAATTCCGGACTCCAATACCCTTCGTCCAATATACCGATCTTCACCTCCGGACCATTCTGGAGTTCCTCGCCACGTCCGGTATCTCATCCAGGACTCCGAACAACCTTCGGTAACCACATACTATTTCCCATAACAACTCTAGCATCATCGTAGACCCTACGGGTTCGGGAACCATGCAGAATGACCGAGATACCCCTCCGGCCAATAACCGATAGCGGGATCTGGATACCCATATTGGCTCCCACATGTTCCGCGATGATCTCATTCGATGAACCATGATGCCGGGGATTCAATCAATCCCGTATACAATTCCCTTTGTCCATCGGTATGTTACTTGCCCGAGATTTGATCGTCGGTATCCCTATACCTTGTTCAATCTCGTTACCGGCAAGTCTCTTTACTCGTTCCGTAATGCATGATCCCGTGGCTAACTCATTAGTCACATTGAGCTCATTATGATGATGCATTACCGAGTGGGCCCTGAGATACCTCTCTGTCATACGGAGTGACAAATCCCAGTCTCGATTCGTGCCAACCCAACAGACACTTTCGGAGATACCTGTAGTGTACCTTTATAGTTACCTAGTTATGTTGTGACATTTGGTACACCCAAAGCATTCCTACGATATCCGGGAGTTGCATAATCTCATGGTCTAAGGAGCTGATACTTGACATTAGAAAAGCTCTTAGCAAATGAACTACACGATCTTGTGCTATGCTTAGGATTGGGTCTTGTCCATCACATCATTCTCCTAATGATGTGATCCCATTATCAATGACATCCAATGTCCATGGTCAGGAAACCATAACCATCTATTGATCAACGAGCCAGTCAACTAGAGGATCACTAGGGACATGTTGTGGTCTATGTATTCACACATGTATTATGGTTTCCAGTTAATACAATTATAGCATGAACAATAGACAATCATCATGAACAAGGAAATAAAATAATAACCATTTTATTATTGCCTCTAGGGCATATTTCCAACAGTCTCCCACTTGCACTAGAGTCAATAATCTAGTTCACATCACTATGTGATTGTAATGAATCCAACACCCATGGGGTTTGATCATATCTTGCTTGTGAGAGAGGTTATTAGTCAATGGGTCTGGTCCTTTCAGATCCGTGTGCGCTTTACAAATCTATGTCATCTTGTAGATGCAGCTACCACATGCTATTTGGAGCTATTCCAAATAACTGTTCTACTATATGAATCCGGTTTACTACTCATAGTCATCCAGATTAGTATCAAAGTTTGCATCGACGTAACCCTTTACGGCGAACTCTTTTACCACCTCCATAATCATGAAAATTCCTTAGTCCATGAAGGATAACTTTGATAGTTGTCTAGTGACCCATTCCTGGATCACTCTTGTACCCCTTGACTGACTCATGGCAAGGCACACTTCAGGTGTGGTACACAGCACATCATACTGTAGATCATAGGGGACGACCTTCGTCCTTTCTCTCTCCTCTGCCATGGTCAGGTCTTGAGTCTTAGTCAATACTCACACCTTATAACACAGCCAAGAACTCCTTCTTTGCTGATCTATGTTGAACTCCTTCAAAATCTTGTCACGGTATGTATTCATTTGAAAGTACTATTAAGCATTTTTGATCTATCCTTATAGAGCTTTATGCTCAATGTTCAAGTAGCTTAATCCAGGTTTTTCTTAAAAACACTTTCCAAATAACCCTATATGCTTTCCAGAAATTCTACATCATTTCTGATCAACAATATGTCAACAACATATACTCATCAGAAATTCTATAGTGCTCCCACTCACTTCTTTGGAAATACAAGTTTCTCATAAACTTTGTATAAACCCAAAATCTTTGATCATCTCATCAAAGCGCATATTCCAACTCCGAGATGCTTACTCCAGTCCTTAGAAGGATTGCTAGAGCTTTGCATACTTGTTAGCATCTTTCAGGATTGACAAAACCTTTTGGTTGTATCACATACAACCTTTCCTTAAGAAAATCGTCGAGGCAACAATGTTTTGACATCCTATCTGCAAGATTTCATAAATAATGCAGTAACTGCTAATACAATTCCAACAGACTCTTAGCATCGCTACGAGTGAGAAAGTCTCATCATAGTCAACTCCTTGAACTTGTGAGAAAACATCTTAGCGACAAGTCGAGCTTTCTTAATGGTGACACTTACCATCATTGTCCGTCTTCCTTTTAAAATCCATCTATACCCAACAGCCTTACAACCATTAAGTAGTTCTTCCGAAGTCTACACTTTGTTTTCATACATGGATCCTCTCTCGGATTTTATGGCCTCGAGCCATTCATTGGAATCCGAGCCCACCATCGCTTCTCCATAGCTCGTAGGTTCATTATTATCTAGCAACATGACCTCCAAGACAAGATTATCGTACCACTCTGAAGCTGTACACGTTCTTGTCGACCTACGAGGTTTGGTAGCGACTTGATCCGACGTTTCATGATCACTATCATTAGCTTCCACTTCAACTGGTGTAAGCGCCATAGGAACAACTTCCTGTGCCCTGCTACACACTGGTTGAAGTGATGGTTCAATAACCTCATCAAGTCTCCACTATCCTTCCACTCAATTCTTTCAAGATAAACTTTTCCTCAAGAAAGGACCCATTTCTAAAAACAATCTATTTTGCTTCCGGATCTGAGATAGGAGGTATACCCAACTATTTTGGCAGTCCTATGAAGATGCATTTATCCGTTTTGGGTTTGAGCTTATTAGGATGAAACTTTTTCACATAAGTGTCGCAGCCCCAAACTTTCAAGAAACGACAGCTTAGGTTTCTCTAAACCATAGTTCACATGGTGTCATCTCAACAGAATTACGTGGTGCCCTATTAAAGTGACTGCGGTTGTCTCTAATGCCTAACCCATAAACGATAGTGGTAATTCGATAAGAGACATCATGGTATGCCCCATATCCAATAGGGTGCATCTATGATGTTCAGACACACCATAACACTATGGTGTTCCAGGCGGTATTAGTTGTGAAACAATTTCCATAATGTCTTAATTGTGTACCAAACTCGCAACTCAGATATTCATCTCTATGATCATATCATAGACATTTTATCCTCTTGTCACGACGATCTTCAACTTCACCCTGAAATTACTTGAACCTTTCAATAATTCAGACTTGTGTTTCATCAAGTAAATATACTTAGCATCTACTCAAATCATTTGTGAAATAAGAACATAAGGATATCCACTGCATGCCTCGGCACTCATTGGACTGCACACATCAAAATGTATTACTTTCAACAAGTTGCTTTCTTGTTCCATCTTACTGAAAACGAGGCTTTCAATCATCTTGCCCATGTGGTATGATTTGCATGTCTCAAGTGATTCAAAATCAAGTGAGTCCAAACGATCCATATGCATGGAGTTTCTTCATGCGTACATACCAATAGACATGGTTCGCATGTCTCAAACTTTTCAAAAATGAGTGATTCCAAAGATCCATCAACATGGAGCTTCTTCATGCGTTTTGTACCAATATGACTCAAATGGCAGTGCCACAAATAGGTGGTACTATCATTAGTATCTTATATCTTTTGGCATGAACATGTGTATCACTACGATCGAGATTCAATAAACCATTCATTTTAGGTGCAAGACCATTGAAGGTATTATTCAAATAAACAGAGTAACCATTATTCTCCTTAAATGAATAACCGTATTGCGATAAACATAATCCAATCATGTTTATGCTCAACGCAAACACCAAATAACAATTATTTAGGTTTAACATCAATCCCGATGGTAGAGGGAGCGTGCGATGTTTGATAACATCAACCTTGGAAATACTTCCAACATATATCATCACCTCGCCTTTAGTCTATGTTTATTCCGTAGCCTTTTATTTCGGGTTACTAACACTTAGCAACCGAACCGGTATCTATTACCTCGGTGCTGCTAGGAGTACTAGTAAAGTACACATTAATATAATGTATATCTAATATACTTCTATCGACCTTGCCAGCCTTCTCATCTACCAATTATCTAGGCTAGTTCTGCTTCAGTGAATGTTCCCCTCATTACAGAAGCACTTAGTCTCGGGTTTGGGTTCAACCTTGGGTTTCTTTACTAGAGCAACTGATTTGTTGTTTCATGAAGTACCCCTTCTTGCTCTTGCCCTTCTTGAAACTAGTGGTTTCACTAACCATCAACAATTGATGCTCCTTCTTGATTTCTACTTTCGCGGTGTCAAACATCGCGAATAGCTCAAGGATCATCATATCTATCCCTGATATGTTATAGTTCATCACGAAGCTCTAGTAGCTTGGTGGCAGTTACTTTGGAGAAACATCACTATCACATCTGGAAGATTAACTCCCACTCGATTCAAGTGATTGTAGTACTCAGACAATCTGAGTACATGCTCAATGATTGAGCTTTTCTCCCTTAGTTTGTAGGCTAAGAAACTCGTCGGAGGTCTCGTACCTCTTGACGTGGGTACGAGCCTAAAATCCCAATTTCATCCCTTTGAAAATCTCATATGTTCCGTGACGTTTCAAAATCGTCTTTGGCGCCCCAATTCTAAATCGTTTAACATTACTGAACTATCAAGTAGTCATCAAAACGTGTATGTCAGATGTTCGCAACATCCACAGACAACTTTCGAGGTTCAGCACACCGAGCGATGCATTAAGGACATAAGCCTTCTGCGCTGCAATGAGGACAATCCACAATTTACAGACCCAGTCCGCATAATGGCTACTATCAACTTTCAACTAAAATTTCTCTAGGAACATATCTAAAACAGTAGAACTAAAGCACGAGCTACGACATAATTTGCAAAGACCTTTTGACTATGTTCATGATAATTAAGTTCATCTAATCAAATTATTTAATGAACTCACACTCAGATAGACATCCCTCTAGTCATCTAAGTGATACATGATCCGAGTCAACTAGGTCGTGTCCGATCATCACGTGAGACGGGCTAGTCATCATCGGTGAACATCTTCATGTTGATCGTATCTACTATACGACTCATGTTCAACCTTTCGGTCTCTTGTGTTCTGAGGCCATGTCTGTACATGCTAGGCTCGTCAAGTCAACCTAAGTGTTTTGCATGTGTAAATCTGGCTTACACCCGTTGTATGTGAACGTTAGAATCTATCACACCAGATCATCACGTGGTGCTTCGAAACAATGAACTTTCGCAACGGTGCACAATTAGGGGAACACTTTCTTGAAATTTTAGTGAGGGGTCATCTTATTTATGCTACCATCATTCTAAGCAAATAAGATGTAAACATGACAAACATAACATGCAAATCATAAAGTGACATGATATAGCCAATATCATCCTGCGCCTTTGATCACCATCTTTGAGGCGCGTTGATGCGGAGCATCCCACGTTCATCCCCATGTACACTCCGACTACTCTCCGAGCCCCAAGAGGACATATGACGAGACCTCGAGCATACGCCATTGGACACAAGGTGAACTCGCTCCTCTCTAAACCTTCACTTTCCACACGTGAGACATGGTTGCTACCTCATGCATGGATCCTTGCCTATACTCAGGTACAATCGAGATGACCATGGAGAATCAAAGAACCAAGGCCAAGCATGGAAGAGAAGAAGGAAGAAGAGTCCGCTGCTATAGCAGCCGGACATCCGGCCATGTCCCGGACATCCGACCCAGCCCGGACATCCGGCGCTACCACCGGAAATCCGGCCTCCATCACAGAATGCATCTAGGGACGACCCCAACAGCACGGACATCCGGACCCCGCCTATCCAGAGAGCTCTGAGACCGGCCACTCCAGCCCGGACATCTGGCCCGCTAGCCCGGACATCCGGCACCTCGTGAAGGCCAGGACATCCGGCCCGACGCCCGGACATCCGGCCTCCCCTGCCTGCGTGCAACACATCTGGGCCAAGGCCCATGTACCCCTTCGCCCCTTAGACTATATATACTGCCCTCCACCTATGTTTTAGGGTTAGCATTGTGATAGCTCATTTAGAGATAGAGCTTTGCTCATCCATACGGATCTCCTCCTCATGAGAGACCACGGCCTCTTCGGAGAAGATCCACCATGGATTCAAGACCCCTTTACGGGAAGATCCCTCGTGGATTCAAGACCTCCTCTTGGAGATGACCTACCGCCACTTGTATCATCCGTTGTTGACTTTGTATCTCGTGCTACTCGTGCTTCGATGATCTAGACCTTGTGTGATTGATCTCTTATCGGTTGAGTGTTTCTCTCGTTCCTCCCCGTGATTTCCTCATGTTCTTTCGTGCGTTCTTTGTGTTTCCCCGTAGGATCCACTCCAAACGTGAAAGATCGGCCCCTAGGGTTCCGCCCTACATCATCTTGGTATCACGAGCCACTTTGATCATGTTTTTGGAGCCCCTACCCCGTGTTTTCTAGCTTGATTTTGTTGATTTCGTCCTAAATCCGAAAATCCCCACCAAAAATAGCCCCAATTTTTTTCTGATTTGTTGGTTTGATGAAGTTTTGTTGATTTTGATCCATGGATTTGCTTGGTTTCAAGTGGATCTAGCATTTCCCCAAGTTTCCCCTCTTTTCATCCACGAAATCTCCACAATTTTGCCCCCGAAATCATCAATTTCCGCCCCAAAATCGAGTTCCTTGAGTTCATCCTTAGATTGGGAGCCCGGACATCCGGCCCGACCAGCGGACATCCGGCCCGCCCGGACATCTGGCCATTGACCCGGACATCCGGCCCCTGGAGCGCATTTCGCGCACGGTTCTGGACATTCACCCACCGGAAATCCGGCCAAACCCCCGGATATCCGGTCCCTGTAGATTTCAGCCTCCCCGTTTCGGCCATAACTAATTCATCCAGAGTCCGATTTTGACGTTCTTTAGCTCATTTTGAAGCTCTTGACATCCCCCTTCCCACAAAAATACAACCAACACCATTTGACTCCATCAAATTTTTGAAAATTTGGCAAGTTTGCTTAGGCCTTCCACCATATCATCCGCATAGTCACCACTAACTTCCACAACCTAACCCAATTTGTTCCCTATAGCATTAGTGGTTGTTTGAGTTGTGATTCGAGTCTCCTAAGGTGTTTCGGCTACTTAGGGACAATTGCTTCTTCATCAACCACCACCATTTCCGCATAGACGTGCCCACCATACACTTCCGACACCCAACTTAACCCAATTTTGTTTGAGCTTATTCGAGTTGTGGCTTGTGTCTCCTAAGGTGTTTCGACTACTTAGGGATGGCAACTTCAACTCCGACACCTGTATAGCCCATCATTTCACTTCCGCATTGCCAAGTGCAAACCACCACCGCTTTCCGCTACCACCATTTTGACATTTGACGTGTGAGATTTTGAGTTCACGGTTTTTTCCGTTTCCTAAGGTGTTTCGGCTACTTAGGGACGAGACTCCATCATCTTGGTTTCTACATCAAGAACACCGCCACTCGTAATCACCATTGACGGTAACATCCATATCATCTTGGTATAATGGTATCCCTCCATTGTAGATTCCCCTTGCCATTGCATTGTTAACCCCTAGCCATTTTGCGTTACTTGCCTATCGAGACTAGCCATTTGAGTATTGCCGGCAACGTTACTTGTGCACATTTGTGATCATACTTCCCATAGCATACATACCGTATCATCGTGGTGCATATATTTCTATCATATCTTGTGCCACAAGTTTGTTCCCGCATATACACAATTGCTATCTTGGTTTGTGCATTGTGCAAAATTGGCCATATAAAAAAATAAAGCTTTTAAGCAAAAGAAAGAGAGCAAAGAAGCTTGTAAGCAAGTGCCACAGCATCATACCACATTGCATATAAGATTGTCATATCCGATCATCTTGGATCATCTTGAGAGAAACACCGGGAACCATACATACATAGCATACTTGGGATAGAAGTTTATCCACTTTGCATCTTATAGGTTGTGCACAAGTGTCGTATCCGCCTATAGAGCAATCGTGCTAGCGTCTCTCTTGAGTTGTGCAACACGAGCGTTTTTCGTGGATTCCACATTTTGTGCTCATTCCTTGGTTGCACAACCCCATTTATCTATCTGTGTGTGTGTTTCCGTGTACCTTTCATTGTTATTGGTCCATTTGTTTCACTTGCGAATTTGTGAATCTCTTTCAACATTATTGACTCTTGCTAACATTTTGCATCAAATTTTTAGTGCCACTATCCTCATCGAGCTCCACCATAAGCTTTACTTGTGTAGGTGTGAGAACCGACAAGGATTGGTACCAATAGTGCTATTTCATTGTCCGCATTTGAGTGAACTTGATTCATTGTCAACATCGGTCAAGGTACATTGGTATAAGTTCTTATCTTTCTCCCACTCATATTTGCTCGAGTCTTGTGATGGATAGGCAAGGCATTTCCTCTCCGGTCCTCGACAACAACGACGGCGTGAAAAACTACATCACCAAAGCGTCTATCTTCGATCTACAATGACAAGTGCAAGGCGCACAATCAAGATTGTGAGAGCACATCGACAAGAAGCTTGCCGCACATAAAGAGGAGCAAGATGCAAGGATGGAGGATATTAGAGCCTTGATCAAGTCTTCTTCCCCTTCGTCATCTTCAAGGCGGCGACATTCAAGCCACAAGTCTTCGGAGCGCGAAAAAGATGCAAGTGCAAATCGTCCTCGTCCACATCTACATGGCGACCACCATCACGTTCGTGATCCACATCATCATGAAGGGCAAGTCACCTCCAAGCATCATGTGCATGATGACGACGAACGCCTTCAAGCTCAAGCACGACAACGACACCATCATCATGAAGATGCTCGCCAAGCGCAAATGTACAAGTCCCAACAAGGCCAACTTCACGCCAAGTCCAAGCTTCATGAGAAAAAGAGAAGACCGCGAGACGACCACCACCAAGAAGGCGCTACGGCTACAACAACCACTTCGACATCTTTGCCAAGTGCTACCAAGGCATCTTCACCTTTGAACGTACGGCATCTTCGCCTACTTCCCACGTGTACGCCTACATCAACTTCATCAAGTCCAAGGCGACTACCTACGAGCGAGGTGGCACTTCCATCTTTGGAAGCCCCCCAAGGAAGATGGTCGAGCATGGGAATTTCCCTTCGGTCATGGAGACGAGCTATGAGGTGCCACATCATATGGACCTCCAACACCAAGACGGTGACAAGAAGGTCGAGCAAGGGCCATCCACTTCGACTACGGCGACGAGCGCGAACCTCTTCAACACCATGAAGACGGTGCCCATATTGGACTCATACTCCGAGTCAAGCTACGCAACCGCGCATAGAGACATTTGCACCTACATCTCTCCGACACCCACATATGTCGAGATGCCCCAAGTGCCATGTGAGGAGAGCCACCAACACATGAGTGATATGAGTGACTCCACCATACGTGACATTGAGAGCATTTCCTAGAGAGGATGAGTGTGACAACCACTAGCCCTACATATGAGAGCATGCCACACATCCTATGTGAGGTTGAGCGCCATTTGAGTGACTCCACCAACCATATGAGTGAGAGCATCCTTGAGGGAGTGAGTGAGCCACAACACTTAGAGAGTGAGGTAGTTGACACGGCATGTGAGGCCACTATGATTTCTAACGACTTAACCTCTACTCCTAGTGTGTTTTCTTCTTTGGCGCCAGGTCTCCTATATGACGACATGCCTATCCTTGACGGGTCTATTCCTCCATTGGAGACACCGATGGCCATGGTGGACAATGATACACCCCCCACATGGTTCCATCAAGATGAAGATGACAATGAGTCAATCTTCGACACCTCACCTACAACACATGAGCGACGCTCTAAAGGTAACATAGGTGATGGTGCTTCTCTTGTCACACTAGTGGACCATCTTGACATTGATTGCTCCCATGATGTTGACCCACCTACTGCCATGCTTCATGCTAGTGAGACTTCTTCATGCCTTGACTTGCCTATTTATGATGAATATGATGATGAGCATGTTGAGTTGCCTAGTTGTGATGCAATGCTCCATAGGATATCATGTGAAAATTCTTTTGGTCACATCATGTTTGACAACCCATTGAACTTGTCATATGCTATGAGTGAGATCTCCCATATTACATCATTTCAATCTCAACATAGTAACTATGCATGCCCCATTAAAATAAATCATATTTGCACTTATGGCATAGATGATGACATGATGGTCATTGGCTTTTGTTTTTCATGTGATGATATTGCCATGCTTCCTTTACATGATTTGAGCAATTCATCTACTATTCCATGCCATGATCACATTGTTCCAAATATGCATTGTTTTGGATGTTGTCAATATTCTCCATGTGATGTTTCTACTCTTGCTCATGAGGAGGCCCCCATAGTTTCCTCATACATATTAGGAGATCTTGATGCATTCCATACTTTGCATGATTCCCATGCTTGCGTGCACAATATGCATTCCATGAATAACAATGCTCTAGATATTTCTCATAATGCATTACACAATTTGAGTCTCCATTATGACATACATCACAACAAACCTCTCATGATGAATGACATATTTCTATATCATGCATCTCATTTATTTGAGCATTGGATATTTTGTGCTAACCAACACATGCCCGTGCGCATCATGATGGATGATGTGTACATATACCATGCACACACAATTTTCTCTTTGTCTTTGTTTTGTGTAGGTACTTATGAACACTCTTCAATGTCACAATCCCATGAGTTAACGAAACGAGCTCTTGAGAGCAACGATGACTTGGGATCCCGTGGACTATCCTTACCACCATTCCCTTCGCGCAAGGACTACGCGCATCTCTTCTACTTGGCTCTCATGAGGCTATGGGCTATTTACCACTTGTCACCTTATGCTCATTTTCCTGTGTTCACTTTGCATGTTATCCTTGCTTCCATGCCTTTGCCATGCAATTGTGACCCTTGCTTGCATCTACCCATGATTCACCATTATGCTACTCCTATGTGTATTTGCATGCTTGGTGGAGATCCTTATTGCTATTGCCATGTTTATCATGTGCCTCATACTATTGTTGATTCTTGTGTTGGGAGAGTCATGATGTTCCATTGCTATTTACATAGGACTTTTTGCCAACACCATGAACCTACTTTCCTCATATCTTGCTTTCATGCTTGTGCTATGACATGTGAATTATTCATGCCCACTATTTGCACACATGACATGCTTGCCATAATTCCTTCTAGTATGTTGCATCTTCGCACTACTAGCATGCTTGACTTGATCGCTATGATTGCTTGCTATGTTGCATCACCCATGTTCCACTATTACTTGCTTTCTTGGGTTGATGACATAGATGTTGATGCCTCTCACTTGATTTGTCATGATCATTGCCTCTTGTCTCCATTAGTTGCATCTCTCATATCACCTTGTATTGAGTGCCAACTTGCTATGCTTATTGATCTTGGAGACTTGGACACTTTACTTGTGATGCATGATTGTTTGATTGAGCCTCTTGTATTTGGTTGTTCTTACATCATATGCCTCCATACTATGAAATGCTCCCTTGTCCTTTCTTATGATGAGCATGATGCATACACTTGTTGGGTATATTACCACTCGAATGATAGGTTTTGCATGTCCGCTAACCTCATTTGTTTTTCCGAGTGTTTGCCATGTTCTTTCGTTTTGAAGGTTCCATAAGGCATTACCATGATGAGACAACTTGGTCATGTGAAGGCATACACGACGTGCGACACCAACATTTTCGACATTCTCATAAAGGTGAATTCCTTCTCTTTGAGCCATCCTCAAATACGCATATTGGATGGGTCACTCTTTCATTGTTATTTCCTTCTTGTTGTCTACATGTTACATCTACTGGATGGAGGAGCGACATGGGATATTGGCTCTATTGACCTTCACATTGAGGAGCGCTCGTGCTTATTGGATGCACCTTCGAACTTCCACTCTTGCCTCGACATCGAGCATTGGTATACCAACACCTCCATATTTGTTGATTGTGCCACTACTAGGAAAAGGGCTATAGATAGGATTGATACTAATGGCGCACCAGGTAAGTAGTGCGCCACTACTATATACTAATGGCGCACCGGTTGGTGATGCGCCATTAGTGTGGAAGACACTAATGGCGCACCAGACACAAGGTGCGCCACTAGTATTAAATATATTTTTTCCATTTTTTCATACATACTAATGGCGCATCAGGTCGAAGTGCGTCATTACTAGTTCTAACTAGTAAAGGCGCACCAGGCAGAAAGTGTGCCATTACTGTATTTTTTTTATTTCTTTTTTTTGCAAAACTACTAATGGCGCACCGTTTCACAGTGCGCCATTACTAGTTACTATGACCCGGTGTGCCATTAGTATATATAATTATTTATTTTACTTTTTTGCAAAACTACTAATGGCGCCCTCCCCGGCCCGCGCTCCACCGCCACCGAGCACCCCCCGCACCCTCCCTCGCTCCACCGCCGCCGCCGACCCACCACATCCTCCCCCGCTCCACCGCCGCCGCC
>NC_057804.1:74623944-74631643 GCF_018294505.1 Triticum aestivum
GCCTCCCCGCGTCAGCCCCTGCCCTGCGCCGCAGCCGACCCCGACCCCTCCAGCGACCGGCCGCGCCCGCCCAGGTACCTCTCCTCCTTCCTCCTTCCTCCCTCTCCATCCTTCCTCCCCATTCCCTCCCTCCCTTCCCTTCCGCTGCGCCCTCCACCTCCCCTCCGCCCTCCTCCCGCCGTCAGCCCCGCCCCCAAGTCCGAAGCTCCCCGCCTCCCCACCGTCTGCCTCGCCGCCACCCTGTACACCTATTGGCATGTACTACATTGACAGCTTGTGAGAATCCTAAAGTCTTAAGTTGCACATTGGTTAATCTGTCTAGTACCATTTGACTTTAAAGGAAGAATAGAGTTTGATTGCATACATTGATTTTACATTTTAGCGATGGTCTGTCTTAAGTTGCACATTGGTTAATCTGTCTAGTACCATTTTGTTGTAACTTACAGGGCTAGCTGTATGAGATGATGCTGTCATTTGACAGTATTGCTTTTCTAGGTTGACAAATAATTAATTGTTCAAGCTATGTCCCGTGTATTTCAGTGTTTATTCTTCTTATGTTGCTTGTTTATTAATATGTCTGCGTTGATTGCCCGGTACCATACTATACCAACTTCCAGGGACTAGTTGTAAGCAAGGATACTGTCATTTCACATTGTCTGCTCTCTTTTAGCTTGAAATGTTTAATTATTTTTGGCTCAAGCCATGTCATGCTTATGCCTTCCTGTCATTGCATATTGCTTTGCAAGTGGATGTAGTAATTTGGAAAACGTGCTGCCATAAGGCATCTACCCTTTTCTTATTCAATTGTTCTATTGGAGCTTCATCATTTGATGACTCAACTAACCAGACCCTTATGCCTGCCTTTTGACATCACTTTTCAATGTATTCACGCATGACATATCCTTATGGTTGTTATCATCTTTTGAGTGTTGGCTTAGCGACAGTGACTTTGCTTGGGCCCAAACTGTATTAGAAAAGCTTACCAACAAGCTTACTTCCTACAATGGTCATGGGTTACAGGGATTAAGCAATAAGCATTTAGTAAACATGGTATCTTTCTGCCTCGAGACAAAATATTGATTCAGATATTCACAAATAACCCACCCCGGCTCAACAGTTGGAGGTTGACTTCACGGTGTTATATAGGTAAAAAGAAACTCCAGTTATTTGTTCAATGAAAAAGTTAGTGAAATCATTTGCCTCAGTTAGGATCCAAAATAAAGGAGCATATATTTTAGCAAATAAAAAGCACAATGCTAAGCTTATCTATTGCTTTTGGTTCCCTGAATAAAGCAATCAGCAAACATGCTATTTCCATTCCTAAAAAACTTAAATTAATTTGTCACAATTTAGTCAGCCTGATAAACATGCAGAAGTTGGCATCATGATATTAACTTTTCTCCACAAAAGTTGGCATCATTAACTCCAACTCAAGTGGGCATAATTCTCTGCAGTAGTATAGCTATTTTACTGCTAGTGTACTGATAGTGTAATCTAGCTATTGTACTAATATTTCTGTTTCTTTGAACATTTTATTATCAATAAAAATGATGTACTGCTGCTTTCAGTTAATTCAAATTAGCTAAAACCTTTTACTGTCAAATAGTGCTAATGTTTACATATTAGATCTGGAACGGAAGCTCACATAAGTTGAGCTGATTTTTGTCCATATGAAAGCAGAGGACCATATGGTCCGTGGCCTTTTCATCCATATGAAAGTAGAGGCACATTGTGGTGCTAGTTTGCTCGGTTTTGTCTCCGGCCATCGTGTCATGATGATTGTGCAGGTACCCCGAAAGGCCCTTGAGTTTGCCGGAATGTCGATTAACTTCCGTTCCGGCAAATTCGGGTACTCCATATGTCCTATTTTCAGCAAAGGTCATGCTGAAATTTTCCGTGAATTTTAGCATGACTTTGCTAAAAATAGGACATATGGGGTACTTGCGACTAATGCCTATTATCATGCATGTTTTATGATCTGTTGTAAGGGTACCAATTGGTCTCTTTTGCTGCTTATCAGAGATGGCGGGAAGCAGCCACCACCGCTCTGCGACACCGCAGTATGAGTTGGATGCTTCCGAGTTCTTCACTATCATACTTGAGACTTCAGTATCATCCATGACGCAGGTATATAAAACGAGAGATCTCCCCTTCACCCATCTCATTATGATATCTGTTGTTTGCTACATCACTCATTGTCCCAAACTGCAGAGGCTGCCTGACAGTTTTATGAACATGCTGATGGGTGAAGATCCGCCAAATAATGTGAAGCTGCGATAGGCCGGCAGCGGGTTTTGCAGGCAGTGGGATGTGGAGTTGGTGATCAAGGAGGGCCACATGTACTTGTCTCGTGGGTGGGAGAAGTTCTACCGTGCCTACGACCTGCGGCTGGGGTACTTCCTTCTCTTCAGGTACGACGATGACACCACCATGCTCATCGTGAAGGTGTTCAACACAACTATGTGTCGCATGCGCTACGCTGACGATGATGATGCCGTTACGTTCTGCCTCTTCTTATTCCTCTACATTTGGCTTTGTCTCACATCGATTGTTAATGGTCATTGTTGCATTTTGGACAGGTAATGGGAGCAGCAGCAGCGACACTGGCAGCAGCGATTCTGGCTGTAGCAAAAGCAGCATCGATTCTGGCTGTAGCAAAAGCAGCAGCGATTCTGGCAGCAGCATAGACAACAAGAAGGATGATCCGGACTGGAGTGCGGGAGAAGAGGAGCAGAGTGGGGATGAGGAGCTGCAGGATGACGATGGGCATCAGGCTGAGGATGACCTAGCGCTGGTGGTGGCTGACCAAGGGCAAGAGATGGTGGTGGCTGACCATGGGCAAGAGATGGTGGTGGCTGACCATGGGCAAGAGATGGAGGTGGTTGAGGATGACCTAGCGATGGTCGTGCCTGAAGGTGGCCTCGCGATGGTGGTGGTGCCTGACAATGACCATCCACCGGTGGTGGCACCAGCGATCCCACAGTTGGGCGACATGACCACGCCAATTGTGGTAGAAGACTACATCCCACTGCCTCCACTGCCTCCACCGCCTTGCCGCTCTTGGCGCATCAGGCTGAGGAAGGAGAAGGAGAAGGAGAAGAACAATGCATGAGAACTGAACTTTGTCAGGTATGTCAGATCTCCAAAATGATATATATATATATATATATATATATACTTAGTTACATATGTTATCTCTAATATGCTTAGTTTCCTATAGGTTAGCTTCATTTTACCTAAGTTGGCTCTAATATGCTAACTTAGAGCTTACTTATATGCTTAGTTTCCTATAGGTTAGCTCCAAAATAACTTATGTTAGCACAAAATGATCAAGTTTACATAATAAGCTTATAGTCTTCTTCTTATTCTTCTTCTTTTCCAAAATGACATAGGTTAGCTTCATTTTACCTAAGTTGGCTCTAATATGCTAACTTAGAGCTTATATGCTTAGTTTCCTATAGGTTAGCTCCAAAATAACTTATGTTAGCACAAAATGATCAAGTTTACATAAGCTTATAGTCTTCTTCTTATTCTTCTTCTTTTCCAAAATTCTTCTTATTCTTCTTCTAGTGTTCTTCTTCTTCTAGTATTCTTCTAGTCTTCTTCTTCTTCTTCTTCTAACTTGTTTATCATTTTGCAGATTTGATTTAATTCACGGAAGCTTGCATGGATGGAGTGCTTCTTTTCCATTTGTGTTTTTATTTTGTATCAATGTGAAACTTTTGTGAATTGATGGATAACAGTGTTGGATGAACAATGTGAAACTTTTGTAATATGTAACGATGGAACTATGTGTTGGCTATGTATGTATATATGATGGAACTTGTGTGTTGGCTGTGATTGTTATATGGATGCTTGTTGTATATATATATGTTTTGGATTTCTCATATGTGAAATAGTGACCTGACATTAAGAAGAAGAAAAATTAAAAAAATTGTTACTAATGGCGCACTACCATGTGGTGCGCCATTAGTATAGCAGACACTAGTGGCGCACTATGGGCAAAACTAATGGCGCACTGCATGGTGTGCCATTAGTACACCAGATACTAATGGCGCACCTGTGGTGCGCCATTAGTAAAAAATACTAGTGGCGTGATACTAATGGCGCACCGGTAGTGCGCCATTAGTAGGCAAAACCGGTGTGCCATTAGTAGGCCTTTTTCTAGTAGTGTGCTCATGCATGTCATGCTCGATGGACATATCATACTCACCACAAGTTTGCACCCTATGCATGGATTGACTCACATTATGATTGCCTTGTTGCATCTTGTATTCCCATGTCATCCATGATGTATGAGCTTGTTCACTTCCTTAGCAAATTTGTTGTGATCTTTCTTGATGGCATATTCATACATAATGATCATATTGTCGACCATCAATTGCATGATAATATTCACATATTGAGCATCCATTGCCATGTTCGTGCATCTGATAAACCATCCCATTATGACATCATTTTGCATCGTGGTTGCATTGCTCATATTCATAACACATTTGTGTGCACGATGATTGCATTTGCTCCCATGAATGCTTTTCATATCATTCTAGATCATCTTGATAAGCATCATGTGTCTTGCCACGCACTATCTTGCCGCACGGACTCATTCTTACATGATGGACACTTTGTGTGCGCTAACCATTGTATTTCCGAGTGTCACTTGTGTTTGCTCTTTTTGCATGTCTATCACCCCGGTGACACCTTGGACTACTTGGATTGCGCCATGTCTTCAACTTCGTCCAACTACAAGTCCGTCCACGATAACCGTTTCCATGGTGATGAAGATCACGATCCGAGGTCGGATCTTTCCCAAGGGGGGGGGGAGATGATGCGGAGCATCCCACGTTCATCCCCATGTACACTCCGACTACTCTCCGAGCCCCAAGAGGACATATGATGAGACCTCGAGCATACGCCATTGGACACAAGGCGAACTCGCTCCTCTCTAAACCTTCACTTTCCACACGTGAGACATGGTTGCTACCTCATGCATGGACCTTGCCTATACTCAGGTACAACCGAGATGACCATGGAGAATCAAAGAACCAAGGCCAAGCATGGAAGAGAAGAAGGAAGAAGAGTCCACTGCTACAGCAGCCAGACATCCGGCCATGTCCTGGACATCCGGCCCAGCCCGGACATCCGGCGCTACCACCGGAAATCCGGCCTCCATCACAGAATGCATCTGGGGACGACCCCAACAGCCCGGACATCCGAACCCCGCCTATCCAGAGAGCTCCGAGACCGGCCACTCCAGCCCGGACATCCGGCCCGCTAGCCCGGACATCCGGCACCTCGCGAAGGCCCGGACATCCAGCCCGACGCCCGGACATCCGGCCTCCCCTGCCTGCGTGCAACACATCTGGGCCAAGGCCCATGTACCCCTTCGCCCCTTAGACTATATATACTCCCCCTCCACCTACGTTTTAGGGTTAGCATTGTGATAGCTCATTTAGAGATAGAGCTTTGCTCATCCATACGGATCTCCTCCTCGTGAGAGACCGCGGCCTCTTCGAAGAAGATCCACCATGGATTCAAGACCCCTTTACGGGGAGATCCCTCGTGGATTCAAGACCTCCTCTTGGAGATGACCTACCGCCACTTGTATCGTCCGTTGTTGACTTTGTATCTCGTGCTACTCGTGCTTTGATGATCTAGACCTTGTGTGATTGATCTCTTGTCGGTTGAGTGTTTCTCTCGTTCCTACCCGTGATTTCCTCGTGTTCTTCCACGCGTTCTTCGTGTTTCCCCGTAGGATCCACTCCAAACGTGAAAGATCGCCCCCTAGGGTTCCACCCTACATCACGCGCCATGATCACCTTCGTCACCGGCATGACACCATGATCTCCATCATCATGATCTCCATCGTGTCTTCATGAAGTTGTCTCACCAATTATTACTTCTACTACTATGGCTAACGGTTAGCAATAAAGTAAAGTAAATACATGGCATTTTCAATGACACGCAGGTCATACCATAAATTAAGACAACTCCTATGGCTCCTGCCGGTTGTCATACTCATCGACATGCAAGTCGTGATTCCTATTACAAGAACATGATCAATCTCATACATCACATATATCATTCATCACATCCTTTTGGTCATATCACATCACATAGCATACCCTGCAAAAACAAGTTAGACGTCCTCTAATTGTTGTTGCATATTTTACGTGGCTGCTACAGGTTTCTAGCAAGAACGTTTCTTACCTACGCAAAAGCCACGACGATGATATGCCAATTGATATTTACCCTTCATAAGGACCCTTTTCATCGAATCCTATCGGACTAAAGTGGGAGAGACTGGCACCCGCTAGCCACCTTATGCAACAAGTGCATGTCAGTCGGTAGAACCTGTCTCACGTAAGTGTACCTGTAAGGTCGGTCCGGGCCGCTTCATCCCACAATACCGTCGAAACAAGATAGGACTAGTAACGGTAAGCAAGTTGAACAAACCAACGCCCACAACTACTTGTGTTCTACTCGTGCATAGAATCTACGCATAGACCTAGCTCATGATGCCACTGTTGGGGAACATAGCAATAATTCAAAATTTTCCTACGAGTCACCAAGATCAATCTAGGAGATTCTAACAACGAGAGAGAGAGAGAGGGAGTGCATCTTCATACCCTTGAAGATCGCTAAGCGGAAGCGTTACAAGAACGCGGTTGATGGAGTCGTACTCGCGGCGATTCAAATCATGGAAGATCCGATCCAGCGCCGAACGGACGGTGCCTCCACATTCAACATACGTACAACCTAGGGACGTCTCCTCCTTCTTGTTCCAGCAAGGGGAGAGGAGAAGTTGAGGGAGAACTCCGACAGCACGACGACATGGTGGTGGTGGAGCTCGTGGTTCTCCAGCAGGGCTTCGCCAAGCACTACGGAGGAGGAGGAAGAGTTGGAGGAGGGAGGGGCTGCGCCAATTGAAGGGTGTGGCTGCCCTCCCACCCCCTCACTGTCGGAGTAATTGGCGACGTGTACCCCGAAGACGGCAAGACGATAATTCAAGACATCGGGGCTAGCAAAGCCCCTCAGTCCGACTGCCCGGCTGCTCCTGCCGGCTCCCCGTCTGACTGCTCTGCCCGGCCGGTTGCCGGCTGCCGACTGCGCCGACCAGCCGGCTGCCGACTGCAGCCTGACCCGACATCGACAAGACACCGACGAGACGGTCGTACCCGAGCACTGTTCATGTGTAACCCCAGCCATCATGTACAGTGACACTTGTCCCTGGGCACTATTTATGAAGTGACCCAGGGGACAAGTGTGACATCCCACCATGCCACTAGCTAGCTAGCTACCATACCTACATAGCTTACTTCCTAAGCTACCCCCACACTATATAAGCTAGCCATCCATCCATCCATGGGGCCGGGCCACAATGGCTCCCTGGATACTCTCACATGCACTCACGCATGAGCACACATATGCTCACGGCCATGAGCATGGCCGACCACTAGAGCATGCCACATACATGCATATATGAAACCAGATGCCTGTGGCACTGCTTTCAGATACAGCTCAAGGAGCACTCTGTACCAGATATACTCAGACATGCAGCAGTAGGAGTATTATCGCTCCAGAGAGCTCCGAAGCTGGGTAAACCATCGCGTGCTACTCGCATACCCGCTCCCGGGCCTATCAGCAGCAGTCTTACCCTCACACGAAACCACCTTGTGGCATATGTCGTCTTGCACCC
>NC_057804.1:74632013-74650769 GCF_018294505.1 Triticum aestivum
ATACCATGACACTCACTATATATAGGAGGAAGGGGAGAGGGGGCCGGCCCCTCTAGATCCCATCTAGAGGAGGGGGCGGCAGTAAGGGGAAACCCTAGATGGGTTTGGGCGCCCCCACCCCCTAGGAAACTCCCCACCCCCAAGCCGGGAGGGGTGGCTACCCTAGGGGAGGCGCCCCAACCTCTCCAGGTTACATGAGATGGGGTGGGAGGGGCACTCAGCCCCTTAGTGGGCTGATGTACCCCCTCCCCTTGGCCCATAAGGCCCCCAAATGGTTGTCGGGGCCTTTGAAACCCCTTTCGGACATGCTGGTCGTCACCCGGTACCCCCGGAACAATTCCGGACTCCAATACCCTTCGTCCAATATACCAATCTTCACCTCCGGACCATTCCGGATTTCCTCGTCACATCCGGGATCTCATCCGGGACTCCAAACAACCTTCAGTAACCACATACTATTTCCCATAACAACTCTAGCGTCACTGAACCTTAAGTGTGTAGACCCTACGGGTTCGGGAACCATGCAGACATGACCGAGGTACCCCTCCGGCCAATAACTAATAGCGGGATCTGGATACCCATATTGGCTCCCACATGTTCCACGATGATCTCATCGAATGAACCACGATGTCGGGGATTCAATCAATCCCATATACACTTCCCTTTGTCCATCGGTATGTTACTTGCCCGAGATTCGATCGTCGGTATCCCTATACCTTGTTCAATCTCGTTACCGACAAGTCTCTTTACTCGTTCCGTAATGCATGACCCCGTGGCTAACTCATTAGTCACATTGAGCTCATTATGATGATGCATTACCGAGTGGGCCCTGAGATACCTCTCCGTCATACGGAGTGACAAATCCCAGTCTCGATTCGTGCCAACCCAATAGACACTTTCGGAGGTACCTGTAGTGTACCTTTATAGTCACCCAGTTACATTGTGACGTTTGGTACACCCAAAGAATTCCTACGGTATCCAGGAGTTGCACAATCTCATGATCTAAGGAACTGATACTTGACATTAGAAAAGCTCTTAGCAAACGAACTACATGATCTTGTGTTATGCTTAGGATTGGGTCTTGTCCATCACATCATTCTCCTAATGATGTGATCCCATTATCAATGACATCCAATGTCCATGGTCAGGAAACCATAACCATCTATTGATCAACGAGCCAGTCAACTAGAGGCTCACTAGGGACATGTTGTGGTCTATGTATTCACACATGTATTATGGTTTCCAGTTAATACAATTATAGTATGAACAATAGACAATTATCATGAACAAGGAAATACAATAATAACCATTTTATTATTGCCTCTAGGGCATATTTCCAACAGTAGGGTCCGCACGCTTAATGCTCCATGACGATATAGTATCATATGAGTTATGTGATTTGGTGACTGAATGTTGTTCGAAGTCTCAGATGAGATCACAGACATGACGAGGAGTCTCGAAATGGTCGAGATGTAAAGATTGATATGTAGGACGAGGGTATTCGGACACCGAAAGTGTTTCAGAGGGTACATATCGGGTCACCGAAAGGGGTTTCGGGCACCATCGACAAAAGATATGGGCCTTATGGGCCAAGAGGGGAAACACATCAGCCACAAGGGGCTGGTGCACCCCCCATATGGGCCGGCCTAGGAGGAGAAGGAAAGAGGAGAAGGGAAAAGAAAGGGTGAAATAGGATTTTCCCTTCCTTCCCTCTCCCCCCTCTTTCCTTCCCCCTCCGACAAACATGACAGGGGCGGCGCAGCCAAGGGCAGGAGCCAAAGTAGGATTCGGACCTACTTGGGGTGCCCCTTGGCCTCTCCCCTCTCCCTCCCACCTATATATATGAGGAGGGGTGCCTAGCACATACCAGACAATTGCCTAGCCGTGTGCGGCGTCCCCCTCCACCGTTTACTTCCCCGATCATATTTTCATAGTGCTTAGGCGAAGCCCTGCGGAGATCACTTCACCATCATCGTCACCACGCCGTCGTGCTGACGGAACTCATCTACTAACTCGACATCTTGCTGGATCAAGAAGGCGAGGGACGTCACCGAGCTGAACGTGTGCAGAACTCGGAGGTGCCGTACGTTCGGTACTCGATCGGTGGATCACAAAGAAAGTTCGACTACATCAACCGCGTTGTCAAACGCTTCCGCTTACGATCTATGAGGGTACGTAGACATACTCTCCCCCTCATTGCTATGCATCTTCATGGATAGATCATTGCGTGTGCGTAGAAAAAAATTGTTTTCCATGCAACGTTTCCCAACACTTCGGTGATAACCTTCGCTGGCACACAGAGAGATTATTTACGTTGTTTGCATCAAACCCCTTGATACTTTAGGGACCTGTTACTCTGTGTGCACTAGCAAACACATAAGTCTCATACTGTTTATGTCAACAAACTCCAAAACATAAAGGGCCTATCATTGCACCAACATCTTGAACGACAAGGCCTCCATAGTCTTCCTTCTATAGATCCCTTGTCTGGTATGATGGCTCGGGGCGAAAACTGACCTATGGGTCGTTGGACTGGCCTTCTGTGGCCGGCTACTAGCAAGGTGAGGCACCCTGGGCCATAACACCGTCATATCATATTAATTATGTTGTATATACGACAAGAGTATGGCATTTTGGAGACCAAGCTCGCTGGAGGCATTTATTTTGAAAATTTTAAAATTCAAAATTTCCAATTTCATTTTTTTTTTGAAAAAGATACACATGTATGCAAGGATGTAATGTGTATGTGTGTAAAATTCAGGTTGAAATATCTTGAATTGAGAGCTACACAAAAAGAAGGCAAAATCACGGACTTTGAGAACCAACCTGTGGTTGGATGATCAGGAGGACAGTGGTATTCCCTGTCCACCAGAGTTACAAGTCCCAGACTTGACACTGGTGCTCGTATTTTTCTATATTTATTTCAGGCCTTCTTGCGATGTGCGTTCAGTGGGAGAAAACGTTTTCGTCGACTACGAAGGCGTCTGTTGCAATTTCGTCAATCTTAAGATGATGTGCCAGTTCAGTCGCTCGAAGGTGCTTACAGAAATAGATATGTGTGTATATATGTTTATATGGGTAAATGTATATTCGAAACCCTATAATAGTTGGATGCGTACGTCTTCTTCTAGTGTACCATTATTTGAAGAAAAAAAGACCCCGCCCGCTTTTCCTTCGCTCTTGGACGCTATCATGTGACGGATGTCTCTCCTCGCGTGCTAGCTCCTCCTTGTCTCCTCTGGGAAAGAGGTCGTGCCAATCATTCCGCTGATGGTACTTGAACTTGGTAAAAGATTGAAGCTATAATTACATGGACCGGCTACAGGTCAATCTCCTGAAAAACAAATAACAGTCAGTCGATTCTCCTTCTTCTGTATTAAACGTTCGATCAAGATTCAATGGATGTTGGTCGTCTTCAACCCTAGACAGTTCTTCTTCCTCTCTCTCATCCGCTGATCCAGCCTAGCCCTAACAGCCGGCCCCTGCCACCTGCGACCGCCTTGTTGCCCCACCCTTCCCTGAACCACCCCCACCGTCGGTCTTCCACCGCCTCCGATCATCCCTCTAGCCCTCCCCCTCCTCCCCCAGTGCCGCCCCACACCACTGCCGTCCACCACCACCGCCCCCACCCTAAACCCTACTACCCCCGTCCTGTTTTATTGGTCCTGCTAGTATTTTATGCTAAAAGTTGACATGCATTAACATTTTATTAGTTAAATTCATGATCAACTTTTAACACAAAATACAAAGCGGACCAATAAAGCAGGACGGAGGTAGTAAGATAGATACTAGGGTAGTCTGTCCAGCGAGCTTCTTTCTCCCCTTCGGCGAGTTTCTTCCTCTCCTGCGCCTGTTTCTTCCTTCAACCAAAACCAATTGATCCAAAATTTGAAAGTCAGGCGATTGATATGTAGCTATTATGATAATTACAAATCATAAGCACTTGGTAATAATGAGGGCTTGCATGCATGTGAAATTATAATCATGAAAAACCCACAGCCAATCATATAACAGTACGTATATATACTAGCACAATCATCGTCCCCTTCCCTAGTGGGATTACAAAGTTTTCCCTTTCCGGGCCGTGGAGTACAGTACAAAGCTGATTATTGGCAGGGGCAACGTGCCGGCCGCGTACACCGGCCATGCCAGCGGCTTTGCGTGCACCGCCCTCTGGAAAGTTGAAACCCAACCCGCCGATAAATCATTTGCTAATAGTTCTTTCAGTGATGCCCCAAAATCTTCATTTCTACAGTAGCGTGCATGGTTATTAATCCTACTGTAGTCTGGTTCCAAGCTAGATACCCCTGATCCCGCCAAAAAGAAAAGCTAGATACTCAGTATTCAGCATAGCCACGTCCTGTTCAAAAAACATAGGCACGTGCATGCACGGATGCACCATATATATCGCGGCTGTCGCCTCCAGAAACGGACACCGAGAGGTGCCCAAACAGCTCCGCCGAACAGCAATTAATCATGCACGACGGACGGACAGAGTAATTAGAGAAGGGAGACCACCTGAGAATTCATGGGGACGGGGCCTCCTCACGTACTAGTAGCTGGCACCGGCATGCCAACGAGAGAATTCATGTGTAAGAGCAACTCCAACGGGCCGACATAATCGGATGGCGAATTTGTTCATCTTTTATTCATTTGGATCGGCCGCCCATCTGGCGTCCAACCTGTTTTAGATTTGGATCGGCAGCGTGCCCAACGCACCGACCCATTTCATATCTGCACTTAAATTTTTTTAAAAGGCCCGCGGCCGATCGTGCCATCGCCCATGTCTCATGTCGGCACCATGCCAGCGCCGGCACACAATGCCGGCTTCAAAAAATATCATCACAGTTCATGCTGGCGCACTCACCAGCCGGCCAGCACACATGTCAACACACAAAAAAGGGGTGGGATTTGAGTTCGACCACGTCATCGCGGCACCCGTGTTCATGTTAGCACACCTGTCGGCATACAAGAAAAGGATGGCGCTCGCCGCCATAGATCATTTGTCGTCGAGTTTGAGCATGTCGGCCTGCATCTTCTCGAACCATGGCCTCTTCCTTGGCGACACGGTGTTGAGATCCGCCTTCATGATCTCCTTCCCGATCATCATGCTCGTGAGAGCCACTTCTTTCGCCTTGGGCTTGGCGTTGGCAGCCTCGATCTCTAGTATCTTAGCTTGCTTCTCCGCCTCCATCTCAAGCATCCTTGCTTGCTTCTCCGCGTCCATCTCAAGCCTCCTCCTTTGGATCTTCATGAAGGCGCTCATTTGTTCTTCCCTTTTTTGTCGGCGCTTCTCCTCCCTTGAGTCCTTCTTGGTCATCATGCCCTCCACGGTTGCGATCAAGGCGATCGATGATGCATCCCGCTTGTCCTCCTTCTTGGAGTTGGTCTTCCTCCGCGGTCGAGCCTTCTCGCCGTCCCCAACCTCCTCCACGGCTTGCTACCCACCACGCGACTTGAGGGTGGCATATTGCGCTTTGAACTTCTCCTCGTCTTTGATGACCCTAAAGCAATGGGAGAGGTTGAAGCACTTGTCGTTGTGTTGGACCTTGAATGCCTCTAAAGTTTGAAATGCCTACAAATGTATTTCATGCAAGCATATTGGCAAAATGGTATGCAAACGAACACGCAAGCATAAACTTGATGACACAAAATAGGGCGGCTTGCTAGCATACCATGCCTTGCATGCAGATGCCGCTCACGGGGCGGGTCTTTGACGCTCTCAAGAGTGGCACAAAACTTGTTGCATTCTTATTGGATCACCCTCCATCGCTTCGAAATGGACACCCACCCGCGCACGCTTACTATTTGGTACCGCGGAAACTTCTTGCGCAACTCACGGTGGAACGAATCCAAAAAGTTGAATGCTTTTGTTCGGCGCCCGTCTTGGGGTCTTCCCAATGTCTCTCCAACACTCGCAAAGAAGCTTGTCCTCGGCCGCCATGTATGCCTTGGTCTGCTTGCTCTTGCGCTTGGGCTTCGGCCCGACGGCTTGGTTGGCGAGCTTGTCCTCGAACAAAGGCTCCCCTTCGATGTCACACTCGTCCCCTTCCTCTAGCCCGTAGTCCTCCGGAAACTCGTGGTCGAGAGGGAAGCCATCCAGGTCCAGGCCGACCTGATCACGCATGAAGGCCGCCTGATCTTCATTGTAGCCAGCGGACAGCGTGAAGCCCCTCGGCCATCCTGGCTTTGTGTCTCATCGGGATCGAAGCCAGCGGCCTGCGCACCACCCTCAAAGATCATGTTCTGCATGTAGTCGTCATCGCCGGTGGCCGGCATTCCGTCGAACAGGTTGCATGCGCCCGGCAGCACGTCGGCTGGCATCTGTCGCACGCGTTTCCTCGCGCCTCCGGTTGATGAGCCACCGGCCACCGGTGTGGCGTTGAGGTCGATGGGCGCGGGCGCGAGCGTGGAAGGCGCGGCCATGCTCACCTTGGGAAAGCACTCCCCGCAGAGGCGGGAGGCCTGGGGGTAGACGTGGAAGCCAGGCACCGGGGTGCAAGCCGACGTGCGGGACGAGTCGGGCAGCACCGTCCGAGGGGAAGGCGGATGAGCCGGTTCTGGCCGCGGCCATGGCGGCGATGACGTACGAGGCCGTGCTGGCCAGGGGTTAACCCTAGCATATAGAGCGCATCCCTCGTTGCCGCCGCGACACGGGTGTTGGTGACCTCCTGCTTCACGGCGGTGGCGACGACAGCCGCCACGAGCTTCATCCCTCGTGTCCGCCGCGTGCCTCTGGTCCTTCCTCTTGGCGATTCCTTTGCCCGATGTTCGGGCGTCAGCACCTTCTTTGGCTTGGGCGCGGTGGCCTTGCGGGGGCGTGAGGCTTGCCTTTGCCGGAGGGGGTGGCCGGCATGCCAGACAAGGCAAAGGAGGCGAGGCTGGCGGCGGCGTCGAGGTCGTTGTCCATGGCGGGGGTGGGGCGAGAGCGCGCGGGCGGGAGGCTTTTTGGGGGGAATGGAGGGAAATGGTGGAGGCTGCCACCGACCAGCGGGCCCGGGGGGAGGAGAAGGCGCGCGTGTCCGCCTCATGTGCGCGCCGACGCAAATCCGGCTCAAAAATGGATCGGCAGGCGGACGTCAGGCGGACGCCAAGCAGACGCGCGTCCGTTTGGGTTGGTGCGTTGGGACGACTTTTGTGTTCGCTTTGACCCAAACGGACGCCAGCAGACAAAATGGGTCGCCCTGTTGGAGTTGCTCTAAGATGGCAAATGAAGCAGCCCATGCAACAAGTCAAACTAGGGAACGTCAATTGGCAAAGCCATACTTTGCCGACTCACTTCGGCAAGCACCCAGTGTCGGGCTGGTTCGGACGCCGCGGAACCGCTCGGGCCGCTGTGCATGTACCTTGAGCCACCACTCACCTTCTATGGCGACAAAGCGGACACGTGCCGTGAGCACTGGTCGGACACGTCATCGTTGCCGAATCCGAGCCGAAGTGGTGGTGAAGACGCCCGATTGTTGGATCCATACCTGGGCGGCCCCGACGCGGAGCTCGGTTCTCGATCTCGGACCGATGGAGGAACAACTATCTCGTCCTTGTTCAAGTAAGCGACGATCTTCAAGTAGCCTCCGTTCTAAGGTTAAGAGTAGGGAGCCCGATTGAAGATGCTCTCAGACATCCCTCCAAGCTTGGGGAGGGCACATGTAAGCCACCCAGACCCTCTGACTCTAGGTCAAGAATTGAACACATTGTAAATAGCGAAAACGAAAAATGAGGTAACCGAATAACAAGAGAAGAGCAACAATATTGGATCAGATGGAGCACTCCAGCTCCCGCTCCGCTCCCCCGCGCCCCCAACGCACCACGCTAATCCTACCGCGCTCCTCACCAGCGGCGACCCCCACTCCCCACCTACAGCTGGTTGCGAAGTCTCCTCGCCCCACCGCGCGCCCCTCCCGTGTACAGAAGAGGGGCTCGGGCTGGTGGTTGGGGATCCCCCCCCCCCAGATTTGGCGATTCCAACGGCCCTGCTATTGCGTCAATTCTGAGATCCATTGATGTACTCGGGCGTCGGAGCATCAGACTAGGAGATCCGGCAACTCATGGCGGACCTCGCCATCAGGGAGAGGGCGGTGCGAAGTGCAGAGAGAGCGAATCGAGAAGTGGCGATTGCGCGGATGAATATGGCATTACGAGCAATGTCCAGGACCACGGAGTTGGAGAGAGCAAGGATCTTCGCACCTGGGCAGCCAATCTCCCCTGCATTGATCCTAGATTGGGCAGCAGAGGAGGCGATGTCCACATCCAGGATTTAGAGAATGAGATAGAGGTTGTTCAGGGTCGAGTTTTGACCAGCACCAGGCCGACGAGCTCTACGGGCACTGGTATGCTTTGATCCTCAGTCAATCTCTATTGTAGCTTGCATACTGGGTGCGCGTCCAGGCACCGGAGATCTGTGTCCCCACTGTCGTTCGTGGTTTCATCCCCTTTGCAGGGTGAGCAGAGGAGGAGGATGAGCGAGCGGGCCCCTGGCGTTAGTCTCTGTAGTCGAGCTAGCCGTCCGATGCACCCTCAATCGATCCTCGCCATTGCTGCTGGCGAGATTCGGGCTTCCTTCAGCCAGGAGGCATATATTCCCCTCCCCGATAGCAATCCCGAGCCCCATCCAGCTAGGGTTCGTCGGCGCCAAAACTTAGTTTGGGTCCGGCGTGATCTTTTCATATCTGGAGAATTCTCTGTTGCTGACTATTTTCCTGCTGGTCCGTCTGATCATCTGTTCGAGCCCAAGCAATTCAGTTTCTCTCGTGATTTTTGGTTGAAGAAAACTGGAAAAATTTATTTTGCTGCGGCAGTCAAGAAGATGGCTGGTGTTGGGCATAATCAAAGGCCTAGGGGAGGTAGAGTTGGAGGTGGTTGTGGCCGCAATGATGTTGTGCGACCGCCTATCCTTCAGACAGTGGCTGCTCCACCAGTTCGGGCTCCTATCCCTGCCCCCCTACTCAGCATGGCCCCCTATGTTGATCTTTTCCAAACCTCTCATAGTTCCAATTGGAGCCAACACCTCTAGCATGGTTCACCCAGTGTTGAACCAAATGTACCCTGGCTTTCCAGCTACCAACTATCAATACCCACAAATGGCTCCCTGGATGCAACAACCGCAATTCCACTTCCCCTATATGCCTCAACAAAACCTTCCAGCGCAGTTCCAACAGCCTCAGCAACCTGTTAGTACTGGGAGTGCTTCTGGTGGGAGTAGTTAGGTTGGATCTAGGAAAAACAAGAAGAAAAACAGAGCTGGTGCTAAAAAGCAACATGTTGCTACTGCTGGGTCTAATGAGAGTGTTGTTGTTCAAGTTTCTACAGACTTTGAGGGGTATATGGTAGATCCTAAATACATTGGCACTATATGCTACAATTGTGGCCTCCCTGGAGACTTTGTGGGCATGTGCTCCATCCCAAAAGTCCGTTTCATCTGCAAAACTCCAGGCCACCATATGGATGTTTGCCCCAAATGACATGAACCCTACCCTGCTGCTCAATTTTGGGGGAGTGCAAACAATGGCATTGGCTTCTTTCATATTGAAGTTGGAAACAATAGTGATGGTGATTGGCTCAATTTTGGCAATGTTGGGCTAGTTGTCATTGAAGAAGGTGAAATTAGTGCTGATGAGTTAGAAAGCTGCTTTGCAGGAATGTAGAAAACCAACTGGCCATGGCAGATTAGAACCTATGATGAAACTCAGTACCTGGTTAGGTTCCCCCCAAACAAAAAGATTTCTGATCTAGCAACTTTCAAATCCATCAACCTGAAGAAGAAAGGAGTCACTATCTCTTTTAAAGACTGGCATGGTGACCTGCCTGCTTTTGACTCTCCTAAAGAAATTAGGATCATATCATTGGCATCCCACCTGTGTGGTGCACATGGCCAGTTATTGCTCAAATTGCTTCTTCTTTAGGTATCATAGTTAATGTTTACTGGCATGAGGTCTTCAGGAGCTTCTATGAAGTGGTCAAAATTCAGGTTGCTGTTAGAGATCCTCAGCTGATTCCTAATGACAGATTGATTGAAATTCACCAGGAGTTGTATTTACTCACCTTTGAGGTTGATGATGATGCAGCTGCTGAGTCACCCTCTCACAGACCTTCTGATGGGCCCTCTGGTCCTGCTGATGGTATTGAGGAGAAAGGGAGTGCTGATAGGAATGGTAATGTTGATAATGATAGTGATGATGACCTACTTGGGGAGGAGATGGATCAAGATGCTAGTAATCTGCTTACTAAAAAGACCACTCCTGCCCCAAGTGGATCCAGAGCTAGAACTAGCTATCTGCAACCTCATACCCCTATTTAGCAGTCCCACTTTGATACTTCTTTACTTTCTAACTGCCAAGGTGCTCCTCTGACCAAAAGCTATCTAGAGGCTGCAAAAAAAATCTAACTATGAAGGTTGTGGTAGCAGACTTCTGGTCCAGTTTGAAGCTGAGGTGAATGGCACTAGTGGCATTGGTCCCAATCTCCTGGTTCCCGCTTCTACCACCCTCTCTTGCCCAGTTCCCAGACCTCAGGCCCATAGGCCTGACAAAAGGAAGTGGGGCCATGTTGTTACCACTAGGATGAGCAATAGGATCAAAAGAGATGGTAAGAATACTATAGGTAAAGCTCAAGAGATCAAAAAAGTGCAGAATCTGGAAATTGCTAGAGGTAATGCTTCTGTTAATTCCCAGAATTCCTTTGCTTGTTTAGACAATGAAGTTCTCTTACATAATGCTGATTTATCTGGTTTAAAAATAGGAAATGATCCCACTAATTGCAATAAGAGCTTGAGAGGTTGTCTAGATTTCATCAGGACAATCCTGACATGTTTCTCCCTCCTGACATTGATGTCAATGGATCTGATTACTTAAGTAATAGAAATGACACTGGCAGACATTCTTCCTCCTACACTAAAAATAATTCAGAGGGAGAGGGGGAAGACATCCCTTGGATGGAGATATCCCATCAAAGGGCTAAAAAGTGTCATTCTAGGTGTAGGAACCCTAAGAAAAAAGCTTTATGATAGGTGCCTTCCAGAATATTAGAGGCATGAATGGGTCTTCCAAAAACATTAGAGTGCAGGAACTTATAAAAGCTTGCTGCCCTGATTTTATTTGTTTATCTAAAACTAAGAAGGCTGATTTCACCATCCCACGACTAGAAGCTATTGATACTAGAAGTGGCATTGTTTGGAATTGGTTGCCTGCTGTTGGCATTGCAGGAGGTATCCTGGTGGGTGTAAAAGAAGACAACTTTGATATTTTGCAGTGTGACATATACACTTATTGCATTTCCTGTGTTTTGAAGTTCAAGCATAATGATATTGTATGGAGATTGATATCTGTATATGGTTCTGCTTATGATGAGTGTAAACTTGATTTTTTAAATGAACTTAATAGTGTTCTCTCTAACTGGCCTGGCCCCACTTTAGTAGGGAGATTTCAACTTAGTTAGAGATACTAGTGAGAAAAACACTGGGATTATTAATCAGCATTGGGCTGATCTCTTCAATGATTGTATCAACAAATTTGGGCTCACTGAGCTCAAGAATGCTGGGAGGAGATTTACCTGGGCTAATAACCAAGATAACTTAGTTATGGCCACTTTAGATAGTGTTTTTGTCTTTGTTGATTCGGATGTTCTTTTCCCTGGGGCTTCTATGAAAGCCCAACCCAGAGTGGGGAGTGATCACACCCCTTTAGTGTTGAACACTTCCTCTAGGCTCCCAAACACCTCTTAATTTTTTTAGATTTGAAAAATGGTGGCTAGAAATTCCTGGTTTTGATGATGTTATCCACAAAGCCTGGAATGCTAAATGTAATGCCATCAAAGCCATAGATATTTGGGAATTTAAGATTAGGGCTACTAGAAAGGCTGCTAAAGGTTGGTGTGCTAACTATGAGGCAGACCAGAACAGAAACAAGCAGTCTGTGGTGGCTGAATATAATTGTTTAGATATTCTGGCTGAATCCAAGCCTTTATCGCCTAACTCTAAGAACAGGATGAAAACTATTTCAGGTGATTTAAATGAGATTTGGAGGAGGGAGGAGATCAAGGCAAGGCAAAGTTCCAGGGAGAAAGAGATCCTGGAGGGTGAGCACAATACCGGATACTTCAAAGTTGTGGCTAACCAGAAGAGGAGGAAGAAGCAGATTGCTATGCTGGAAAGCCCTTCAGGACATGTGGAGGACACCAAATGTATCATTCAAATGGTTGTAGATTATTATAAAAAGCTATTTGGCTATGTCCCTACTATTGACATTGATCTCAAAGATGACTTTTGGGATCAAGATAGTATGTTATCCCCTGAACATTTTAATTTACTTGAAACAACTTTCTCTGAAGAGGAAATAAAAGTTGATGTCTTTGGCTCTTATGCTGAGGGAGCTCTTGGTCCTGATGGTTTTCCCTTTCTTTTCTACCAAAATTACCGGGATCTTATGGAGCACGATCTTTTTGCTCTGTTCAGAGATTGGGAAGCTGGAGAACTTGATCTATTCAGACTCAACTTCTCTCTTCTTACTCTAGTGCCTAAAGAGCCTAATGTTGTTAAGCTAGATAGGTTCAGGCCTTTAGCATGATTAACTATAGCTTTAATTTTTTTGCTAAATGTGCCACCAATAGGTTTGGCCCTGTTTGTAATAATCTAATTTCTCCAAACCAGACTGCTTTCCTTAAAGGAAGATTCATCCTGGAAAGCACAGTGGTTGCTCATGAGGTAGTTCATGCAGTGGCCATTAACAAAATGTCTGGACTCTGCTTTAAATTAGATTATGAGAAAGCATATGACATATTAGTAGATAATTTCTATTAAAAATGCCGAGGAAGAGAGGATTTGGTCCTAAATGGATGTATAAGTTTGAATCTCTGCTCTGCAATGGATCTGTAGGGGTCAGGATTAATGACACCGACAGTGAGTACTTCATAGCTGGCAAAGGTGCTAGACAAGGAGACCCTGTTCCTCCTTTGTTGTTTAACTTAGTAGCTGAGGTCTTCACTAGAATTTTAATCAAAGTTGCTAAGGAAAACCTAATTGCTGGTGTGTTCCCTCCTAACCCTATTGGAGTCATTAGCATGCAATATGCTGATGATACTCTACTCTTCTTGGACAATAATCTTGACCATGCTAAAAACCTTAAATGGCTTTGCTCCTGTTTTGAGCAGATTTCTGGCATGAGAATTAATTTCCACAAATGTGACCTAGTCCCCATCAATATAGATAGAGATAGGGCTATGGTATTTTCCCAATCCTTGGGATGTAAAATTAGTGTTTTTCCTATTAAGTACTTGGGTGCTCCCCTCCATTTTGGCAAGATTAGAAAAGAGGATCTACAACCTACTATTGATAAGATCATCAAGAAAGCCGCTGGGTGGAGGGGAGACTTCTTTCCTTTGGAAAGAGACTTATATTAGTGCAAGCTTGTTTAGCTAGTATTCCTACTTATCTTATGGGTTTCATCAAATTTCCCAAGTGGGCTATTAAACTCATTAATTCCCAATTAGCTCATTGCTTCTGGGATGACTATGAGGGCCACCATAAATATCATTTGACTGCTTGGAACTCCATTACCATGAAAAGAGTTTGGGGGTTTGGCATAACTGATATTGGGGATATGAATCTAGCTTTGTCAGCTTCTTGGATTAGTAGGTACTATAACTCTGAGGGTAAGATCTGGAAAAGTGTTATTGATTCGAAATATAACCCCCAGGATAGCAACATCTTTGCTTGCTCTGCTACTGGAGCCTCCCCTTTCTAGAAAGGGGTACTCTGGGCAGCACAAGCTGCCAAAGTTGGGTTTTCTTGGAATATTGGTAATGGCAAGAGGGTGAGATTCTGGGAGGATCACTGGTTTGGGAATGCCACCCTGGCTACCCAATATTGGGACCTATATAGTTTAGCCAATGAGCATAATGCCACCATTGATAAAATATGGGATGGTAGTACCCTTAAGCTCACTTTCAAAAGATGTTTTACTCAGGAGCAGATGACTTTGTGGTTATTATTAATTCTATCTAGTTCAAGGATGAGGAGGACACCCCCATTTGGAATATGAACTCTAAAGGGGTGTACATAGTTAAATCCTTCTGCAAATTTATTAATTTTAGGGGAGTACTGCCAGTCAGCTCTCCTGTTGTTTGGAATATCAAGATTCCCTCTAGGATCTAGATTTTTCTTTGGCTTCTGGTTAACAATAAACTGCTAACCAGGGACAACCTGAGCAAAAGACAGGAAGTAGGTGACCCTACTTGTGTGTTTTGCTCCGAACAAGAATCTTGTTTCCATTTATTTAGCGCGTGTGTTGTTGCTATTGAGTTCTGGAAAGCTATTTGTGTCTTAAGTGTAGTCGGTGGGGACATTAATATGATGTTCATCTCCTCCTATTGGCTCAGAGGAGACAACTTTACTGCGATTAACATTGTTCATGCAGCTGGGTTATGGGCAATCTGGAAAACTCGCAATGACATGGTTTTCAATGTTGCTTGTTGGCCTGGTTTGCAGGCTATTTGGCGGAAAACTGCGCTGAATCTATCTACTTGGGAATGCCTTTCCTCATGGTGTGCCAAGGACAAACTGGCGTAGGCTGCGAAAGAGCTGGAGATGAAGGCGAGAAGCCCACCTCTGCTGTTGTGGCCAGATCCTGGCTGAGGCGTGGAGACACCTTTTGAAATCTACTCCAACAGAATGTAATGCAAAAATCTGTTGGTAGTTCGTTCCCGTAGCTATGTGGAGTTGTGTTTTTCTGTTTTAGAACTTAGTTGTGCGTCGCCGTAGCTCTTGCGACGTAGCTGGTCTACTGTGGCAGCATGTCTGCTGGCCGCCGTGTGCTCTTTCATCTGTAATAACTGGCACTGGTTCCTGGACATCTTGATTTCGTTTCTGAATGAAATGGAACAAGGACGTTTTGCCCTCTTCCTCTAAAAATATTGGATCAGATGAGAGAAGGCACGAGGAGGAGGAAGAATTGGTAAACCTACAAAACAGGCAGTTGAAGATTAACACGCCAAAAATTAGGTAGTGATCGGATCTCAAAAATCCGTGTAAGGGCAAATCTAGATTGGACTAGTTCTCATTAAAATTGAAAAGAAATAACAGAGGAGTTGAGGCTTCAGACTCTTTTCTTAGTACAATTCCAATGTAAATAGACTGATGTGCCCTCTATTCCTAAATACCTAGCCCCGCTACTGACGTTTGTTGCACAATGATGAAGGCGCGTCATGCAAATTGTTCGAGCTTTTGATGAAGTATAGCTCAACCATATGCGGTTCTTTGACCAACTTTCACCCTTTGGCCGAGGGACTCCAGTTTTGTAATCATTTGCTTTCTTATAGTCCCACCATTGTCACAAATATGTGTCTCTTGTCCTTCCGCTACATCCATGCTAAATTCCTCCAATCTTTTTCTCTTGCCTCCGATGGAGAGGTTCCTGGCCACGGTCACAAGCTTCCCTATACGGAGTCAGATGCTGCCCCTCATGGCCTCATGGTTCATTGATTGTGAGGGGTTCGCTTGCAGTTCCTAATCTACGAGATTGCAAGAAATGGTGGGTGGCATTGACAAACTCATTACCGCTGCCAACCGTGGCACTTTGGTCAAATTGGCCATCACTGCTCAAAGCTATTTACCACCTTACTCCTCTTAGAGCATCTAAAGCCGGACGCCTCAAACCATCCCTCATACGCCCGCGGACACGTCCGGTCAGTGACCGGACATGAGAGAGAAGAAAAAAGTGACCTAACCGAATCTCTCATATCATGCCTATACGCCCGGACTGTCCGCAAATCCTCATATCCATCTCAAATATGGGGAGAATGTGAGGGCTCGCGGGCGCGCCCGGGCATTCCGTCACGTAGGACGCGGCCCCACACCGGACCACCTTTTCTCTTTTTTTATTCATTCTTTTATTTCTTTCTCTTCATCTTCACCAATCACGTGCAAGTGACCGGACATATGAGAAGAAAAATATCGGGCACGTCCGCGGGCATTTAAGGGGTTATATTTGCTATGTCCGGCTGTAGATGCTCTTATCCCACCAAATGAGACGACCAAAATCATTACCAAGCTTCAACATTCTTTTCTCCGGGCGGTGAGAGATAAGGTCTCGGGGAGGGGGGGAGGGGGTGTAAAGTGAGGTGGGAACTTGTGCGCGCCCGTTGTCGTAGTTGGGCTGGACCACCCGCTCACCCTTGCTGCTTGAGCGTTGTAGGTTCTATCCTTCGCGACGAGCAAAGAATAGCTTTTTTTGGAATATAAGTGCTTGGAATATATACACATTTGCAAAGCAATTTTTTTTAGTATTGTAGGACTAGCGAACATGCTTGAACATTTTTTTTGAAACGGAGACAAAAGATTTGCCTCATCTATTAAATAAGAGAGGAACAAAGTTTAGAGTTTTACAATAACACCCTACGTGCACAACACGGCGATTACTCATGCAAGCTAATAGTCCCTAGTCTTTTAGCACCCGCGGTAACCCAAAGCTTTGCCTCGTCCATGATGATGCTAAGAAGGATAGGCAGGGCCGCACTTGTGCCGGAACATCCGGGCATTGCGCTCGTTTCAAATGGTCCAAGATACAAGCATGGTGAGGGAGCCGAGGCGCTTCAGTTGGGGACATGGTTGCCAGTTCGCTTGTCCCACCATTCGTGGACAGAGTCGGCAAGGTGCCAGCCATAGGTGTCCATGTGAGCAAGGCCAAGCTTGGCGATGATTGACCTCCATAGCCTAGCGGCACTTAAAAAAGAGATGTGCACTAGTTTCTTGTTCTCTTTTGCAAAGAGGAAAGAGGCCACAATTCGCCCAAACTCGTCTCTCCAGACGATCGGCAGTCCAGACCCTATCTTGGAGGGCCAACCATGCGAAGTTTTTTACCTTCGGGGGAGCCCAAACTTTCCAAACCATGCGATCCATAGGGGAGAGAGTTATCCAAGGAACTGGGCCTTGTATGCAGTGGCCGCTGTGTAGATCCCATCGTTCGAGTGCTTCCAAACAATGTCATCGTCGAGCTGCTCATCAAGGTGGACGTCATTCACAAGCATCCATAGAGTGAAAAATTCCCGAATGTGATCACCAGAGACGACGGTGTTGAAGTTGATTTTGAATATCCATGCATTGCCTTTGAGAGCCTCCCTCACCTTCCATTTCTTTCTCTTCGAAACCTCAAAAATTAGCGGTGCAATATCCTTATGCTTGTGTCCGAGAAGTCAAGGGGAGTCCCAGAAAGACGTTTTGGCGCCGTCACCCACTGTAATGATGGTTGAAGCATAAAAGAAGTTGAGGTCATCCTCCGTGTAAGGGTTGCCAAAACCTACCCATAATCTGTGGGGTTCCTTCCATCCATACCAAGGCCATCACAGCCGAAGAGCACGTGAACTTTGAAATGGGCTACAGTGTGGCTCAGTAGCTCAAAAGAAAAGGTAAAAAAAAGATAAACACAAGCACCCCGCTTCCTTCGGCCATGTTGTCGTCGTCGTCGCTGTCATTACTTTCGGTGTTGCTAATCTATAGGTCTTAGTTATTTTATACCTTTTTCCCTTCCGATTTCTGTTTTTCTTCTTTTCAAAATTTGTGAACATTTTTCCAAAAAAAATCCATGACTTTTTTTAAAAAAATACAATTTTTAAAATTAAATCCATGGATTTTTTAAATTTCAAGAACACTTTAAAAATTATGATCATTTTAAAAATCCAAAGAAAATTTTGAAACAATTCATGAAATCTTTTCAGTATTTATTTACATATTTTTCAAAGTGAATATATTTAAAATTCATGAATATGATTTAAACATTTCCTATGTTCACTATTCTAAATTCGTGCCTTTTTAATCTATGATTTAGGAAATACGCGACGCGCGTGTATGTTGCCGGTATTTCACGATGATGCTCGGCGAGCTGCGACGCCTGCGAAAACGCCACTGCCTTGGCCACCACCGCCGGTAGGATGGGCGGCCCTATCGGTGGATGGATCTTTTTCGTCTAATGATGGCACGGCAACTGCTGGCATGGTACTATGAAGGAGTGACGGTTCAGCGATTTTCGCGGCCTACCATTTTATTTCAACTGTAACGAGGCGGTGGAGTAGAGATCCATACACTGATGCAAGGTATGGCATCCTCGTTCAATCTGACTCGTCTAAAGCTCTTTCTATCTTGACTGGTGATACTCTTTCCCGGTTGGCGTACAGTCATTTAGCTGCCGAGATTAAGGCCTTTATAGAAGGGAGGGAGTTTGTTCCACATAAAATTAGAAGAGAGCAAAATAGTGTAGCAGATCGGTTGGCTCTTTACAGTCGTACCGAGTCTTGCACGGCTGTTTGGATGAACAAAGGTCCTCCATGTATCGAGGAATTGTTGCCTCTAGATTGTAACCCTATTATTTTGAAATAAAACTTCTCTTTCCTCGAAAAAAAAGAGTCGCCGATGACATCACTTACAGAATCTGCACAGCGCAGGTGCGATTTGCATGGTTGATCAACGTTACAACCAAAGGTTTTGACAAAAATAAAAAATGAGCTAAAAAACTGGAGCATGGTGAGCTTCTCGCGGTCACTGTTCCACTACAAGCAAACCGGCCGAAACCGGGAATGGGTCCAGCCCACATACGAGCAAGGCGCGCGTTAGCTCCTGTGAGAGTGGAATAGAACGACTGGGCGAGGAATAGACGCGCCCGAACCACGCACGCTTGAACTTTGAAAGCCGTCACCCCTCCAAAAAAAAAAAAAAAACTTTGAAAGTAGTCGAGGCGTCGACCAGAGCCTGCCCTCTGCGCAGCCCAGTAGCTCAAA
>NC_057804.1:74651029-74780536 GCF_018294505.1 Triticum aestivum
AAAAAAAAAACTAAACCCTAGCACCCCGGTTCCTTCGGAGATGCCGTCGCCGTCGCCGTCGGGGCCGCCGGTGCTGCCAATCTCGGAGCACGAGGACGAGATCGTGGCCGCCGTGGAGGCGAACCCGGTGATCGTGGTCATCGGCGAGACCGGCTCCGGCAAGAGCACCCAGCTCTCCCAGATCCTCCACCGTCGAGGCTACACCCGCCGCGGTGCTATTGCGGTCACCCAGCCCCGCCGTGTCGCGGCCGTCTCCGTCTCCAGGTGCTCCCCTCTCTCCAAGCATGCGCGCATACTTAAATTTGCTAGAGTGTGGGTTAGTTGCGTGGGAGGTAGGCGCCAGGGAGGCAGGGAGCATATATGGTTCTACTTCCTGATGTATCATGCTACTACCATATTTGTCTTCCTTGTGGGTTGCGAGGGTGCAGTTAGATCAATTGGCTGGATTGGGAGGAGGATGCAATCGGATCGATTGTGTATCAAGAACACGGGTCTGAGATACCAAACTCTGATATGTTACAAATTACAATATAGGAACATAATGCTCGATTGGAGTATCATTTTGTTGCACAGAAAATACATTAAGAGCATAAACACCTAGAAGGAACTGCCCTGTATGATACCTGAAATGCAGAGAGTAACTTCAATTTTTTCAGGAGGGTGGCACAAGAGCTCGGTGTCTCAATTGGGGAAGAAGTTGGTTATGCTATTCGGTTTGAAGACCGAACTTCAGAAAAGACTAAGATCAAGTGAGCTTCAGAAAGCTTGAATTCTCTTGTAACTTATGTATTATGTCCTGAGCTCTTGGATTAAATATTTTGAATCAATTCGTAGGTACCTCACAGATGGTGTTCTTCTGCGTGAAAGCCTTTCAAATCCTGAGTTGAAGCAATACTCAGTAATTATCTTGGACGAAGCTCATGAACGTAGCTTGAACACGTATGTTCATCTTTCTTTGAAACAGATTTACAAGAATCTTTATCGAAATTTAGATTTATTTAAATCAAGTTTTGACATATATTTCTGCAGCATGTTCCTAAACCCTAATCATATAACCCTAATAATTTACTGTTGTACTTTCTGTTGCCATCCAAAATTTTAAGTGATAGCCACCACTACCTAGCAGGCTAGCACCACTTATTTTTTATTGAAGTACAGTTTGCCAAGCGCTAGCACAAATGCATAACATAATAGAGTAAGAACTTTGGAGCTATCAAACTAGCAGGATGACTGGATGACCAAATACTGTTATTTTGGCATCTCTTGCCATATTGTGTATCAAATTTGAACATATGTAACTCAGTCTTCACCTATACTAGCAATTTGGCCTTTCTGTCCAATTTATATAATAAATCAGAGTTGTGAATTTGGGTTAAAATGAACTTTGCACTATTTCTTGTTGATGCCTTCTTTCTACTAGTAGGAATTTAGTGCACAGGTCATACCAAATAATTGATTAACCACTCACTAATATATGTTTTCAAATAATATATAACACATTACCTAAACCGTAATTCTCTCTAGTACATGCTTACTTGGTTACTCTTTGGATGAGATGGCCTCTGACTGCAAACACAAAGTGAACTTCTAGCTCATTGCTGCATATGTTGATGTTGTAGCCAAGTAGAGTTACTTGGGTTGTATGGGTGGGGGGCTCTAGGGAAAGTTTACAACTGGCATGCTGTTGCTGCTTTGATAATAGAAGGTAATCGGGGAGACTGACAATTTAAAGGGGTTAGGATAACAAGTGAAAGAGGGAGTCCATGGATTAGGATAGCAACTGGAAGAAGGGCCACTTTGCAGCCACACTTAATTACTTAATGCTGATAATCACATATTCACACTCGTTGCTCTGCATTAAGAGTTGGTACCATTCCATCTTTACCCAGACTTTCTGCAGTGTAGCTACACGGATTCAGAAGTTACATGAGAATAACAAACTGGATTCAAACTTTCGATAATATACTCATTAGGACCAGCTAACTGGTTTTGGGAACCTGTGAATGTAATGTAGCTACCATAGTCTTGAAATGACACCATTTTCTTCATTTGTTTTAGTGTGGTCTTGATTGTGAACTTATCTGTAGTGGCTCATTTTGATGTTTTTTTTGTTAACAGTGATATCCTTTTAGGTTTAATGAAAAGATTGATCAAACATCGAGCTTCAGATTTGAAAGTTCTCATCACTTCGGCGACTCTTGATGGTTTGAAAGTGTCAAATTTCTTCTCAGGATGTCCTGTGTTGAACATCCCTGGAACTATATTCCCTGTGGAGAAGTTTTACAGCACAGACCGTCCAACAAATTATATCGAATCTTCTCTCAGAACAGCTATAGGTACGGATAATTTTTTGTTTGTGTAACTGTTGCAGTTTAAAACCTTTACAATAGATATGTCAACATTTCTAGTGCTTCCTAAGTAGCTATATGTATTTATCACTTTTGCATCACATCAACCAGAAATTCATTCATTGTCAGCAGACATAAGATTTTTAATCGTCTGGTTGAGACAAAAGAATAGGGGCAGAGCCATTTCCTTTTATTATTTTATGACTTCAAGGCACTTGGTCATAATACAACAATGCAGTTTAACTCTATCATTCTAACAGAACAGCACAATTTGCAAGCCCAACTGAATCCAAGTTCATCTAACAAACTTCTATTGTTTAGGTTGCTAGAAACCACAGTGAGAGTAGGCTATCCTTGTTCTGTGTTGCTAGGTAGATACCGCTGTGAGATTTGGTGTGTATCTTCCCTTTCATTCCATGCTACAGTAGCTGCTCTCTTGTATGGACTCGGTGCTCTCTTCTTAAAGATAAGATGTGCAAAGCTTTTGCATGTTCTCTAAAAATAAACAATTTTTTCACTTTGGCTCTTTTTACTGATGGTTTATCCCTGCAAATTGTCTTACTTTAACCGCTTACAAGTCGATGAATCAAGTCACATCATTTATCAAGAATATTCATTTGAGCCATTAATGTATGGCACGTCGTACATCATTACATGTGTTTTTATATTTGGGCAATTAATGTATGGCGTATACGTATCCAACAAAGTGCTCTTGTTATTTTGAGAAGGTAAAGAGAAGAAAATGTTCGCTCTCATGATGATTTGATCATCTAGGATGACTTCATCCCTTACATAGTTGTTCATCTGATTTTGACACATCCATTGGTGATTGGTCCAACTTCTGATGAGAATATTCCCTTAAGTAGTACCACTTTGTCCCTGATGAGTAGGTCCTGTACACCCCACCAAACACTAGGATACCCACATATCCTAGACCACTGACTAATTCCACTCCTCGCTGTTGAATTTGCCACCGTACTGGCTACAATTTGCCTCCCTTGTCGCCGTGTTGCCATCGTGTGTCCGTCACAGTCTTTGATGAAAAGGGAGGTGGTGCAAATGTGGGTCTGTGGTGGTGTGAGCTGCTCTGTCAAAAAGATCAGCCTTGGGAGGGTCATGTACTCATGAACTCTGGTTGCTGGGCAATTTCCTGGGCTTTTATCCATTTACACGATTAAAATTGTAAATTGCATTGACAGGAAGGCGTATGCAAACTACAGGTTTGCTAGCTAACAGCCTACATGCCTTTTTATATGTCTTGGTGGAAATTGTTTGATGCATGCATAAATATGACCAGAGAGTAATGTTTATATTATATGACTAATTATTGGTGGAAAGTAACATAGATTATAGGGAAGTCATATAATTATGTTTTTTGACTTGTTTGAAGTTTTGGTCCTGATGATTTTTATATGCTTAAATTATTGGAGATCTTATTTTCAGTAATAATACCCATAATTTTTTCTCCCAACAGATATCCATGTTAAGGAAGCTCCTGGGGATGTATTAATATTTATGACAGGAAAGGTCAGTATCTCAAAGTTGGCCACTGTCTATGCTCTTATATGCAACTTTGAAGGACATTATGTAGTCTCTGACACTAAGGAAAGACCTTTGACCTGTTTCTTAGCTGATTTAATTGCACAGTTTATTTTAATCTGTCCTCCTTTCTTGCATTGTTAGTGTCTGGTGTCTAATACAGAGAGTCCCTGTACAAAGTTTGTCCTTAAGGGAAAAACAAATACTTGAGATGGCTTTTAATACCTGCTACCACTTGGGCCTAATCTATCACCAAATTACAAATATTCTTATATGGGAATAAAAAATTTGGAAAACAATTTGTCGTGATCATCTTACCTGATTCCTTTTGAATTTTGAAACTGTATTTTATTCCTCCCGTCTAGAGTGACTGATAATCTTAATTTTGGAATAACTTAGAACTTTCATATGTTGTCATTGATGTGGTTTTAAAATGTCTGGAAGTATTTTGCAGAACTTTGTTCATAACTATTGTTTGTCATACTTATACAAACTTGTTGGTATCCTTTTCAGGATGACATCGACAAGATGGTGTCAAAGTTAGAGGAAAGAATTCAAAATCTCGAGGAAGGTTCTTGTATGGATGCCCTTGTCCTCCCACTCCATGGTTCTTTGCCACCTGAACAGCAGGCAATCAGTCAATCTTCCATTGCATATTTTCCTCTTTTATTCTTTTGCCCCAAAATTTTCCACATATCCATCTCATGGATGTTAACTTGCTCTCAGTTTTTATTTCGAAATCTTAGGGATGCTTTTTTCCCAGCACATCTGTAACATTAAATCACTTTAAAAAGTTCCCAAATACAATAATTTCATGGTATGTTTTCTTTTCAAAATTTAGCAATTAGGCTCATAGAATTTGAGTTTGACTTTGTTTGAGGTCTACTTGAAGTACTTCAAAATTCACACGGCACTCACATAAGCTGAAAGGAGGCAATATTTATCGCATAATGCTCTCTTTGCTTTGCAAATTACTCTATACTTTTTCTAGTTGAGGATGAGAAGCTGGTTTTCTGCATGAATAGTTGAATCCTATAATTTACATCAAGTTCTACAAGTCCTAGCATTTCAATAAAATTTTCTGGTATGTGTCAGTTACAAGCCTACTGAATACCTTACTGGAACATATGATGTCAGTCCATCTCAAAACCATATGGTCCTGTAGTAAGGTCTTCTGATGTTTTTTTTCCAGCACATGTATCACTCCAAATCACATGCAGACCTTGCAACCAAGAGGAATATCATGATATGTTCTTTTTTTAGAATTTAGCTATAAGTTCCTGGAACTTAAGTTTGATTTTGTTCTGGGGTCTAAACAGAGTACTTTAAAACTGGCAATTTGACACAGCATACAACTAATAATAACCTGAAAAGGGAGCAAGATTTACCTCATAAAGTTTTTCCAGTGTTGCTTATAAAAATTCTATATACTCTTTTATTTGACTATAAGAAGCTGATTCGTCTTTCACTTATGATCATATGCTTTTTAGAATGTTGCATTGCCTTGCTTTGCAATTGTTTCGTAATGATCAATTATTGCTACTTGATAGTGTATTTTGTGAACCTTTCTGTTGTTTTCTGCAAGCTACTTGATAGTGTACTTTAAAATTGCTTCGTAAAGATCAATTATTGCTAAAATATTACTCCCTCCGTCCGGAATTAGTTGACGCTCAAACGGATGTATCTAGAACTGAAATACGTCCACGTACATCCATTTGAGCGTCAACTAATTCCGGACGGAGGGAGTACCTATTTAAGGTTTTGTGTTAACTATGCACATGATCTTGCTTCCTTACCTCTTTCCTTAGCAGCATCTGTTTATTTATTTATGTTTGTGTTGATTGTACTTTGGTCATAAGCATTTGATACTATAGAACTGTTGCTGATCTGTTCAACTTCATTTATAGGTACGGGTGTTCTCTCCAGCACCTCCAAATTGTCGACGGTTCATTGTTGCAACAAATGTAGCTGAAACTTCGTTGACTGTGGATGGTGTTGTGTAAGCAAGCAAACATTATCAGTTAAAGTGCACATCATCCAGTTTCCATCTCCATACCCCTGTTTTTATATTTGATTTTGGTTACTGAATGTTGGGTTTCTAAATTAGGGAATCTATATCGACTTCGCGGTTTTGTAGAAAATATACTCAAGCAAATTGCCACATTTTTTTCTGGACTAGCGTATCACTCCATCCTGTTTGTCTCCGACACTAGCTTACTTGAGTTTTGTAGAAAATTGATTTGTAAAATGGAGATGGCATACTTTTTCCTGTTACGCCATAAATTCCCATCTAACTTGCACAACCTTCATTTGACACCGCTAGTTATACGTGTGAATTCATGATTCATGCATGGTATTGCATCCTGACGAGTTAGTGATATGGTTAATAAAGTATATACAGCACCAAGATAAACTTGAAAACTGTCTTGTGCCTGTGGGAGTCGTTAAGAACTGATGAAATCCACTTGTCAACTTCAGTATATTTTAATGATTTTAGTCGATGACGAATTATCTGTATTATAATCACAGTGTTACTTTTGATGAATGAGATGCTTTTGATTTGTTCTTATTTATTTTCTCTCTCATGCTAAAATGCTGATACAGTAGCAACTACCCAACTGAAACCGGACTATTAAAATTTTGCAATATTTTCTGTATCTAGCTGAGTGCTCAAAATGTCCTGTAATTTTTATGTTCCCAGAGATGCATTTTATTAATAGCGCTATATCTTACTTCACCAGGTTTGTGGTTGATTGTGGTTATGTAAAGCAACGCCAGTATAATCCGTCAACTGGAATGTATTCACTTGATGTAGTTGAGATTAGCAGGTAAATAGTATGGGATATGCACTCTGGTTGTCTGTCTGCATCGTATTCAGATTACTTTCATTCACAGATGTCTAGCCATTGTCTCATTTTTTTTTGTCTAGCTTCAATACACACAATATCTACTGATTTTTTCATGAATAACTAGAGTGCAAGCTGACCAGCGAGCTGGACGAGCTGGAAGAACTCGGCCTGGCAAGTGTTATAGATTATACCCAAGTTCCATCTACCAAAAGGAGTTTCTCGAGGCTACAGTTCCAGAAATTCAACGAACCTCCCTTGCTGGAAGTGTTCTGTATCTGAAATCTTTAAACCTTCCTGATATCGACATTCTAAAGTTTGATTTCCTCGACCCACCATCACGTAAGACAAGATTCAGAATCTTTTATTCATAATAATCCTTCTGCGCTTACTTCGTAGAACTTCTTTTCATCTAATTAAGTACTATGTGTGGTAACCTAAGCAGCTGCGGGGCCAGTCTTTGTTCAGGCATCTCATAACTTAGTCAGTGTCGGGTCCAGCCTTGACTATAGAAATTTGTGTGCTGCAGCATGCTTGGTCAGCCGAATGACACTAGTTTTGTGGTGCATGAGCCTAACACGAACTCCAATATAAAAGTTCTCAAAAAAGTGATTGTGCATAGGTCAGTTAGATGCTGTTTGCACTTCAATTTTCTATCGTGAGTTGTATAATATTGTATTTCCTGAAATTGCCTGCCGCTGTCATTAGCTGCTTGGTGTCACTTGTCAGGAATCCGTGACTCCAAAGATCCTCATGGAAACCGAAATTATTTTTGTCTGTAGTGATCCAGTGGATAAAATTTAGGATTATCTTCTCTCTGTCTCCCTATTAATGGACCAATGCTTATGACCTGCAGGTGAATCATTAGAAGATGCGTTGAGGCAGTTATACCTCATTGATGCAATTGATGAAAGTGGGCAAATAACAGATGTTGGACGCCTTATGGCAGGTATAAGTTTGAGCGTGAAATCAATTGTTTTTCAAAGCTATCTTGATGATGTCTGTAGGAAGATTTGCTATTGTACCAAACCGCAAGCAAATCTGATTCGTTATTGTACTACTGTTGCTCATGGATTCTTAGTGCAGCAGGCCTCCATGTGTTGACATTTTGTTGAGGAATGCTCTTTTATTTCCCTGAATCCACGTATTTGTGTGGTACACCTATATGCATGAAATTGAATTATACACCCGGCATGTTCTTTTAGTTAAAGAAGATCTAATGAACTCAAGTAAGAGCTCATAATAACCACACAAAGATTTTATAGTTAGGCGTCCAAAGGAGAGCATTTGGACAGGAGGGGACAATTCTGCTGGTAAAGTTGATTTTAGCCGTGTTACTTAAGAAGTTAGTATTTAGACAATTTTTGTGAAGCAGTTATTAAGAAGTTAGTATTTTGTCATTTTCCCCGTGTTACTTGTTGCATCTTTGTAACAATCATATGCTCCAGCAATCTCTAGTCGACAATTCTGTCTACACCTTGTCTAACTTGAAATTTATAGACAATTTTATGTTGGATAAGTTTATTTTGTTCTGGTAAATTTTGAATAATCTGATTTGGTTGTCTAAGTTGCATGCTGTGAAAATTTTGTACAGAGCTCCCTCTTGACCCTTCGCTTTCAAGGACTTTGATTGAAGCTAATGAACTGGGATGTCTGTCTCAGGCATTAACTGTTGCTGCAGTCTTGTCTGCTGAAATCACACTGCGGCAAACTAGAAGGTGACCATTTGTTTTTTTATTGTATTTCATGTAGGCTACTACTACTATGTCCCATTAGCCAATTGTAATGAACTTGTTGGTTCTTATATACAGCAAGGACATGGAAGGAAAGAGAAAACGGCAAGAGCTACCTGATGGTTCTGGCTGGGGTGACCATGTACAATTGCTTCAAATATTTGAAAGCTGGGATCAAGCAGACTATGATCCAAGATGGTGCTCAGATCATGATTTACAGGTGAATGAAAATAAAACTGTGATTCAGATATGATGAAAAGAAAATTCGGATGAGTGAGCACTTGATCGTCTTAAGTTTGTGAACATATGTGCAATCATGTTGGGCCTTCTCGGAACAGTTAAGATGTATCAAAACTGTTGTCATTGTTATAACAACAGGAGATTAGGGGGGGGGGTATCATTAGTAACGTAATCGCAACAATGATTCGTAGGGGGGTGTACAGCAGACTTAAAACGAAGGTCGTCGTACACCCACAAACTTGGCACTCGATGTTTTTTGAGTAGGTTCAGTTGCAACCTTGGCTCGCTGAGTCATTTGACTTGATCATAGGCTCCCTAAGTAGATAGGAGGGGTACATTGGTCAAAGTTGGTCGACTAGTCCATGGTGGACTAGAAAGAGAGGGAGTCCATAGCTTATGGTGGACCAGATGTCTCATCCCTCCACCATGGTGGGCTTCTCTCATCTCGCGCCTTCCTTCCTTTACCTTTTCTTTTTATGTTCTCTTTTCTTATGACTTGTTGACTCGTGCTGGTTGCTTGGACTTTCGTTGACTTGACTTAACATTGACAATTTGCCACATAAATGCCATGTGGGATTAGGTGGGGCACTGGGCAGGTTTAACTATTTCCACAACAAGAAACATATGACAATTGAGAGCACCTATTTTTTCTGGAAAATGTTCCAGTGATCTTTGTTGTCAAAGTCTCATGATTCAAATTATGGCCACAACTTTTATTTGAGTTTGTCAAGAGGACAAAGGGAAATGATATTTTGTTCAGCAGAACTGAATCTGTAGGATGCTGACATTATATATTTCATTCTGATGCTTTGTTTAAATGTAGGATTGTCTAGTCTTTTAAATTGAATGAGTTACTTGAAAGGCTGAAAGCTATGGAATTATCTCTTCATAAACAATACTCCCTCCGATCATTTAGTGTTAGATACATCCGCATCTAGACAAATCTAACACAATATGGATCGGAGGGAGTATGTACAATTTTGCAATGTGTGGCAATGCCTAAGCCTATAATTCACTGCTCAACGTTTGGCCCAACTGTTCTTTGTCCTTCATTTGTTGGTCATTTTACCTGAACTTGTAAACTTCAGTGTGTAACTTAACAAAACTAAAAAGCACTATCCAATTTATATCCATGATGAAAGACTTTGTAGTCGCACTTTGTTTTGTACAAAACATTAGATTTCTTTCTTTATGTTGACACCAAACTATCTTTTCAGGTACGGGGCATGAAATTCAGCAAAGATGTGAGAAATCAATTAAGTCAAATTATTCAAAAAATTGCTAAAGGTCAGTTTTCTACTTGTTATATGTTCTGTTTCTCAAAATTCATGACGAAGTACCCCTTAAAAACCGCTACTCTGTTTCTCCTATACTGAGACGTCTCTCTTGTAGAGCTGCTTTTTATATAAAGAACGTGTATTGCTTCACTTTTGATTCCTAAGAATTACCTTAAATTTGTGCGGCAAAGCTGAAGAGTGAAGACTAATGTTATAGAGGTTCATATGCTCTTAGGTTTTTTGCCTTCAGAATCACGTGCACCCATTTTTGGTTTCGATACTTGTGTTCCGAAAAAATCATACATGTATAAGGGCATTCCCAATGTTATTCCAGCATCAGCTGTATCTAAACCATGCAACGCTGGGTTGGAGCTGAGGTGGCGGGACAATTAATGAAGAAAGAGATGAAAGTTATATCTAACATGCAGATTGTATCCTGTTCCAAACTCCAATGACATGTGGGAACTCATTTTCACACAAGCAATCAGTACATCTGTCATTGAGGATTTAGTATTTCAGCTTGTATCATGATGTGGAACTAATAGATAGAAGTAGAACAACTTAGATACCACCACTCCCTAACATGTCTCAACATATGCCTTTTCAGAATTTGTGAAAAAATAAGTATTACAGAAGATGTGTTTAATCCTTTTACTCCCTCCGATCCATATTACTTGTCGCATCTTTAGTAATATGGATCAGAGGGGGTATCTTTTTTTCCTGGCAGTGCACTTGTGATGTTCTTGCCAACAAAAATTTGCGCATGTTCACCCCTCGAAAGTAAAATGTATACATGTTCAACATGTATTTTTTCTTCTCTAAGTGTACAAGTACTCAAGAAAATTGTGTCATATGATCTTAAGAGCAGAAAATTCCAGTTAGTGGATGGTTGATGCTCTCTGTAATATTGAATAATCCTTTCAGATCGTGTTGTGAAAATTCTTCTTTATAGGGTATTTTTAGGCTGTATTTTGTCTAATTTTAATTTGAAGGTAAATATAATGACATAGCAACTAAACAGAATAGCAAATTTTGTTTCTTCAAATAGTACGGCAGATTTTGACCTTGTATGTAGATAACTAGCCTTTGTTGCCTAATGGCAGTATATTTTGTTGTCCTTGAGTTAAGGCTTCCTATTGTTGAAATGTAAGCAGAACATGTCAAATTATTAATGTATTTGGTGTCTCATGTTGAAATTTCAGCACAACAAGTCAAATAATCATAATTTATGCACAAAAAGGAGATATTGTGACAGCCACACCATCTTGTTCGTATCAGTTCAAAATATCATGTACATTGCTCTCCCCGAGATTGCTGGAAACTGTTTGGAGTATTTTTTTCCTTCAGTTTTTCTTCTTTCAAGCTCGTGTTTTGGAAACCTTGAATCATCTCCAAAATTCATGTATTTATTTAATTGAAGAACTACAAAATACTATAATCTATTCTGGCTGGCATGTTGCAGTCCTGGAGTTGGCCACATTTTCTGGAAATTGGCTCAATTTGACTGAATTTTGTAAGAAAACTTTCTTTGTAAAATTCAGGTCCAACAGATTTGCAAGCAAGGAGAGGACGGAAGAGTGACCCTGAGTACAGAAAATTGAGAAGAGCACTTTGCGTAGGATATGGCAACCAGTTAGCTGAGAGGATGATTCATCATAATGGTTACCATACGGTTGGGTACAGGACACAACTTGTGCAGGTATAACCTTGGTAATCTGTCTGTTAGATTCAGTTAGTTTGGAATGCTAGGGACTAAAAAGTAAGGAAGACTGAAACCTGTAGTACATGCAGAAACTAATGCCTCTGTGTTCAAATCCTTTATACTTGCAGAGATTACTTTGTAAAATCAGCAAACCGTAAGCGGGTTTTCTAAAGCTGTGATCTACCATTTAACTCCTTTAGACCATTTAAATCCACCACCACTGAATCGTTTTGTTCATTAAAATTTAGAATAGGATAGTGGAATCAAAGGTAATAATTAGTATGTCTCATTTGTGCCTGTCTTGACTTTCCTTTGGAATTAGTGGAACTGCCAGTTGCTACTTGATGAAGTTCATAGTTATTTCTCAGCAATGCTTAATATGTTTATTCTAGGGGACATAGAGTTTGTTGTTTGTGCCATTTGGAAACCGTAGATATGACATGCCGAATATTATTTGTGAAGAACAGTTGTGTCATGCAACAAGAATTCTAATTCATTGACATATTTAACCTCCTCTTGTGGAACTGTACCTTTGTGTTGTTTACCACACCTGTAGTCTGCTAATTTAATTGTGCAACTCCACTGGCACATTTCTATGTACACATTTTTTGCAGGTGCATCCATCTTCTGTACTTGAAGGTGATGAATACGGGAAACTGCCTGTGTATGTCGTCTACCACGAACTAATAAATACTACCCGCCCTTTCATGAGAAATGTTTGTGGGGTCGAGCAGACTTGGGTTAAACCAATCTTGAAGAAGCTTGAGAAACTGAACATAAACAAATTAAGGTATGAAAGCCATGTATCTGAAATGGTGATCATTCTGGTGTCATTGATACAATGCTAGCTAGACAAGTAACCTTGAGCGTCTTGTTGCAGCGGCGGTTCAAGTGCGTTGATAGATTCCGAACCTCTAGAGGAGAAGCAACCAGGCTCGCCAACAAAAGCTGCAGCTGCTAAGCAATCTGACGTGGACAGTAAAATCCAGGCAGCACGAGAGCGCTACCTTGCGCGAAAAGGCAAGAAGTGACATATTAGTGATCTTCCAGTAGTATGATTATTTTGAAGAGAGCGAAGCATGCATAGAGCACATGAACATGAAAAGAGTAAACACATTTGGAACTGAGCTCATAGTCTGATGTATACTAACCAATGCCACAGAACAACCTAAGATCTTCCCCGTCCAATGCCTTGTGGTGGTTCCGTGATGTACCTTGCTCAGTTTGCGCTTAGATGTGGAGCTTAAAGCCCCAAAATTACCTCCGGTCATTCAAGATGTTCATAATTTCGCATTTGGGGCACCTGCGATTCTGGACATTAGAGTGCACTAACGCTTGTCGATGTAGTGGTGCACTAGGTCGCCGAAATGTGCATCTAAGAGTCCTAGATATTTTTTTACAGAAAGTGACTTACAAGCTGACGTGGACTATTTTTATGGACCGCAATAGCCAGCGAACGTTTGCTTGGGAGGACGGCAATTGTGAATGTTTTCCATGGCAAGTTTAGTTCTATCGGGGTGGCAATTTCTGGAAAGAAGAAAAAATTTGGCAGGATTCTCCATCTCCTACCGCATAAAGTTAACACAAGAACCTTGTGCTTCCATGCCACCCCCCTCCTAGAAAAGGTTCACCAGTTATCATTTTTTATTTTTATTGAAAATTAGGGAGAAGCAGGCCCACCCTAATTATGTAGATACTATTATTATCTATAAGTCTGGCAATAGAAAATTGGCAAGAACTTTGACATGCAATTTGATGATAAGCAATCGTTAAGACTTAATAAGTTAGGATTTGGGTTGTTGGTATTCCAAAGGTTGGACTACGCAACTACTCTTATTCACAAGTTGCAAAAAAAGGATAATCACAACTGTAATAAACCTAAGTCTAAACAATGACCTATTGAGAGGGACATGGATTTGACTTGATAAAATAACATGGATGGTTGAATCAGCACAGAAGTCTTTTCTTTTTCCGGTAAATGTAGGGCAGTTCTTTTCAGAAAATGCATTACGGTGCCATACACACCCCCATATGAAAGTAGCATAAAAAAATATAAGAAGATTTCAAAAAATCCTGAAATTTTAGGATATGAAACCTGAGTGCCCGTTGTACATTTGTGTTCATTTTCGTGGGAATGGGTGCCTGTGGTATATGTGGCGTAGGAATTATGGTTCGACATACAGTGGCGGAGCCAGGAATTAAAGATCAGGGGGCCAAATGACTCAATCTTTCTATAACAGGGGTCAAACAATACTATTTTATGCATTTTTGTTTAAATTCTACATTGTTCATGTACAAACTAGCAGCAGATCGGAAATCATAGGGGGGGCCATGGCCCCTGTTGGTCCCCCTGACTCCGCCATTGCCGACATATGTTACATTCATGAGGACGTCCTTCAGGGCCTTCACCACAAGTTTTTTCTACACATATGGATTTTTTTGTCCTTTTTACTGGTATTACCACGGGCACCCATTCCCCACGAAACTGAACATGTGTGTACAACGGGCACCCAAGTTTCATATCCCGAAATTCCATATTTTTTATATTTTTATATTTTAATGTTATATTCATATAGAGGTGTGTGGCACCCGAGAGCCACAAATCCTCTTCCAGTTCTTTCGGGCTTATTTAGGCCTATAGAAATAAGTTGCCTAGTAGGCTTCTAAAATTTTAAGTTGGCTTTTAAAACAAGTTGGGTAAGGGACAACCTATTTCCACAACACCAAAAAAGCCACAAAAAATTGGCTGTAGAAGTCTTTCGACTCAATTAAAACGCTAGATAACTAGGTTGATTGTGATGATACCTTAACTTGGTCAAAATCCTATGGGATAGATAGAGTACATTAGAAATTATTTTTCCACCGGTGAAATGCACATACTTTACATATAACTAAGACAGACGGGCCTATACGTAATTTAGGTCACAAGTAATATAGTCCTATACTAATTTGTTGCAAGAGTAAATTTCCATGGATATATATTTTTATTTGAAAAACTTCAAAATGCAGTTTCTTAAACAGCTCTTTTGGCACCCCATATTTGGATCGGAATTCGCGGAATTCAATTGCGAATTCCGACACCAACACATTTCAGAAGTCCTTTCCTTTTCTCCTTTTTTGCAATTATACAATTCCATTCCAGAAGTCTGAAACGGCTGGTAAACGAAAACCCGGCCAGCAAGCCGTCATTCTCCAAATTCGCCTGCCCCGCCCCGACGCTCTAATTTGGCAGGAACCCTAAACCCACCGAGCTCATCTCCCCAGCGCCGCCGCCCGGGGAACCCACCAAGCTCATCTCCCCGGCGACCTCCCTCCACCACCAGGACCTCCCCGACCCCACGCACCGCCGCCGGCGAGGGTGACCACGCGAAGCAGTCGGCGCCTACACCGTCTGTCTCCGGCTGTGCAGCCCAACAAGACCGCCACAGCCCACAGAACCCCAGGAGGCCGGGTGGCATAAACCCTAGGAAACTCGCGGCTCTCCCCTCTCACCCGACAGAGCACGCCGCGACCCGCCGACCACGAGAATGAGCGCGGAGACCGATGCGACGGCGGCCGGCGGGCTCGCGGGGGAGATGGAGGTCGAGGCGTACCGCCGCCTCTTCCCCCTCGCGTTCCTCGAGCGTCACCTCCGCGAGTCCGTCCGGCCTGACGCCCGCCGCCTCGCCGAAGCCCGCCCCACCACCGTCGCGCTCGGCGCCGTCTCCTCCGCTCACGGCTCTGCCCTCGTCCGCCTCGGTGACACCGTAAGCTCCCCTTTCACTTTCACGACCTTTATACGGTTCCCATTGCCACATTGGCGTTGCGCGCCACCTGTTTGACGAAATGCCTCCCATCGCCGCAGGCCATGCTCGCGTCGATCAAGCTTGAGGTGATGTCGCCCCCCGCCGAGACACCAGACCAAGGATCAGTCGGTTCGTGTGGCCTTGCTCTTCCTTTAGTTGCTGCTGGTGCTCTAGTTCTGTACAGTTTGGCTAACACTTTGTTTCCACAGCTGTGGAGTTTCACATGCCGCCTATCTGCTCCCCGCTTGTAAGACCAGGACGGCCAGCAGAGGCTGCGCCAGTCATATCCAAGGCCCTGGAGGACGTCCTCATGAGGTTTTTGTTGTGGCTTGCATTTCTTGCGTATCTTTACCTTGCTGACATAAGGGATGAATGTATTACTGTGATTCTGCTTTCTGCAATTCGTTATGGTGTGGTTTAGATAGTGGGATATGATTTTACTTATGTTGGTTCATTTGTCCACATCAAATAAGGATGTCGCCCCTACAAGAGCACTGTTTGAAATATTCATATGATTCTCTTTTACCACCGATGTAAATGGGTCGTTTCAGATATATTCACCACAGATTATTTATGTCAATTGAAGTCTCAGGGGTGTGATTTTACATTTCTTTCACTGCATTAAATTCAATTGATTATTTGATTGTTTCAAATGCAAGTTCTAGGATAGATATTATTGTGCTTGCTGCTCTGGGAGATTTTAGTTTGGTTGATAGATGATCACACAAATTTTCTACCTACGGTGCTGTAACCTGTCTTTTCTCATATATGGCACTGAAATTAATTTACTTTATCCTATTTTGTAGCTCTGGGATGTTAAATTTGAAGGAGCTCTGTTTGATCAGTGGGAAGGCTTCGTGGGTAGCATACCTGGTAATACAACTTTGATTTTGCTACTGTGATCGCCGGTATTCATTTATTCATAGAATCAAAGTATATCCCTGACCAGTCATCTTTAGAAGTCATCAGGACAAAATTCATGTGATAGCGATAAGTCGAATAAGAATGAGAAAGGCCTCCACCCTTGGTGCCTATCCAAATTTCGAAGTTTCACTGAGGATTGACGCTTTCAGTAGCGCTCCTCAATGGAGTATGATCAGCTCTGCGCAGCAACAAACAAGATAAACAGAACTCTGCACGACAGTTAAAAAATGATAAACAGAACACAGCACAAAGTAAAGTAAAAAAGAGCTTATGCGTAATACCTTTGTCTCTTTGTTACTGTGCTGATGTAGTTAGAATTTGATGATGGTGGTTAATTTTAGCACCTACCTCTACATTACAAGAATTGCTTGTGTAATTTTGTGTTCATGCCTCACATATTCATATGGTAGCACCATATATGTTGTTTCTCTAGATTTCTGCACTGGGCAAGCATGTGTGATGTGTGCTTGTACATTGTACAAACCCAATGACGAAACACAAGTTTGAGATAGCCTTCTGTTAATAAGTTTGCCAAAGAGATATGTGCTTCTTTCGTTTCTTGACACCTCTATTTTGCAGGATGTCTATTGTTTGAATGCTGATGGATCTTTGTTTGATGCTGCACTGATCTCAGTGGTGGCTGCATTTACACATTGTATGTTTAATTTACTTTCACTCTCTTAATTGATTTGATAACCTTCCACTATTTGTTTGACCTATCTTTAATTGGAAACATTAGCACTGGTATTCTGCTGGTGGTTACTTAATGACGTATGAACTGTAATGATTCAATCTTCTCTTTCCATAATTTTTATATTGCATCTTGTAGTTAACTGAGGAAGTTTGTTTACATGTTACAGTTTTTAATCAGACCTGATCTATATTGGTTGTTTTTACTTCATATGGTTTAGTTTATGAGTTGCAAAGTTTATATAACCTTTTGAAATTTCAAACAACGAGAACCATATATAATAGTATAATACAGTGCGTTAAATCATATTATGTGTCCCGACTTTCGTTCTAATGCGAGTAAGTTACAATGTCATGACTCATGATTGACTTAGGTTTTTCAACCAAACTGGCACTGAAAGTCTAAATAACCTCCTCATACGGAATAATGTGGTGGTTTTATTTCATGTTTGGAATAAGTATCTTTTTGCTCCTTGGTTCGGTATATATTTTATGTGAATTTTTTGAATAAACGTGAATGATCTCTTAACTTGATTTATGATAATTGGTTTCTACTGCATTAAGATTATGCCGGGTTTTCAGTATGAGAATACATTTCACTATTTCAGTTCTTAAGAGCACCGGCCTAAAGTTGTGTACACAATTTTATGATACAGATGAACCTGTCAGAGGAAACAATGTTGTATTACTTGGTTACTTTCCTTCAAAGGACTTGTTGTTAACTGGCGATATTTGATTTTTATTCTCACTACACGAAAATCTTGCTTGATTTTTGTTACTTTCCATTATTAATACTATGTTGCGTTCACAGTGGAAATTCCCCTAGTATCTGTTGGTGATGATGGTAGAGTGTTTACTGTTGGAGGCAATGAAGGCAAAAGCAAATATGAATTGGTAAACAGAGAAAAGAGGAAGCTTACTCTTGGTGACATTCCATTTCCTCTCACATGTGCACTTCACAAGGATAGTATTCTAGCGGACCCAACTGCTGAAGAAGAATCAATAATAGAGACGTCTGTGACAGTTGTTCTAGATTCTTCCGGACGCTTAGTGTCAATACAAAAACCTGGAGGTGGAGTGACGTCCATGGCAACAATTAAGGTTTGATTTCCAACCCCTTTCCCCATATATATAAAAGTGGAAATATGTTTTATTCCTGATGTATTAGTAATTTAGTATCCATCCAAGTATGACAACAATTTTAGCTAATTAGTGTTGGTTTTATTTTATCACGATAACTTAATGGATGGAAGGTTCGCAGTGGATGTAATGGAAGAGCTAATTACCTTTTATTTGCGCAGGCGTGCATTGGCTTGGCAAAAGAAAGAGGACAAAAGTTGAAGGAAATACTCACGGACTCCGTTGAAGCAATGGAAGTTGACCAAGCTGAATAAGTCCGTGCAAATAGTTCTAATTCACTGGTTGTACTGGTAGTGACATAGAATTTTGTTGCTTTTAACTGTGGTATTTTTCTAGTGATTAACGTGAAGATATAACAATTTGTACCCTTGCATATGACTTCTTGTTAGTGACGCCATAATTTTTATTTGAGAACGTTTTCTTTTCTTTCCCAGTAGCTCTTCTACTTCATTTTCCGTATTTGTGTGCACCCATTGTTCAGTGGTGGTTATCTTTGGTTTTGTATTTTTCGTTTTGATTTATTGGTGGTCTAATTTTGTTTTCTCGAGGAATGCCAATCTACTTCATTTCAGCGAAAACATGGAGAAAATGTTTAGAGTCAGAAGCATTATGTCAAACTACACAGAAGCAGAAGCATGATACATGTTGAGTGCCGACTACATTGATCTAACATATCATCCGAGAATTATCGATGTAACAACACTTGATATTTGACCAATGTTTATTCTTGCGATCAATAATTACCAACACGCAAATACCCGCTTGTAAGTGCCACGAGAAAGCCTTAGATCACAAGTGAGCTCAATGAAATACAATCTTCCACGAAACCTGTCTACTAGGTTTAAGTAAACCAGAAACTCCACTGGAACAGCGGGGGAGCCGCCAAATCAATCAAGCGGCCTTCTTTTTCTTCGACTTCATCATCACAAGACCGATGAATATACTTAGGAACGAAAGAAGCACTACACCGGCAAACACAGGGATGAAGATGGCGTATTCTTGAGGTAGAAAGTATTGGTGGACAAAATGATCATCGTCAACAAATGGCTAGGTGGGAAAAAAGAAATAAAATCACCATCAATACATAATCACAGAAACATACTCCCTCCGTTCCTAAATATTTGTCTTTCTAGAGATTTCAACAAATGACTACATACGGAGCAAAATGAGTGAATCTACACTCTAAAATATGTCTATATACATCCGTATGTGGTAGTCCATTTGAAATCTCTAAAAAGACAAATATTTAGGAACGGGGGGAGTATATTAGATATGAAGCATGTAATGCCCAGAAGTTACTAACCAAGATTATGACCCAGAAAGTGTAGTAGGTAAAGATGGATAAACTCGTCATGGTCAACACAAGACCGACCGCCTTGTCACCCATTTCCATTTCTTCAGAGCTTATAGGAACCTAATCTTGATTTGAGATACAAAAATGGGCTTCCTGCATATAGATGAATGCAAACACGGTGAGTATCCAAATAACTTCACACGGTAAGGTTCATAAAATGGAGTGCCATGATAGTGAAACTACATCAAAATAAATACTACATGATAATGCCAAAAGTCCTGATGTACTAAGAGGTGCAACATGGTAATGTAATCAACCTGAGCAACCACTCCGCCGCTAAAGCAACAAACTACAGTAGAAGAAAAATCATCAACTATATATCTAGTGTAAGCATTAACTGCGATTGTGCCATGCCCAATGCCATATTATACTTTTGGCCTACATTTAGGCGAAATATTTCTGCATTGTCATATTCTGCTGAACTTTTGATAACTAATGGACATAATGCTAGGTACATCTCATATTGGAAATAAAACTACTGGACAACTCAGCCTGAATTCAATAAGCAAGCAACCAGCAAGCATTACATTTCAATGTTGCAACAAGTAAAATTTGCTCACTGAATTCCTAAGCACCAACCAAATAGTGTTCAGGGTGTCACATATCATTCGGGACAACCGAAATACAGAGCTATTATTTTCAGGGTGGTGAATAAGCAACAAAGTCATGAAGTCAACAAGTATGCAGATAAAACATCTCCACCACCACTGTCAGTCCTGCAAACTTCTCATATGAGCTACATGATGAACACAAAAACCTTGTGCAATGAAACTGTTTTGATGCTTACATATATTCAGTATACCAAGAAAAAGCTGCTAACAGAACACCTTTCATCAACTAGATCATGCTTTGTCATGGGCAGTGGTGCTACTACAACAACTAAGATTTTATTGTCTCTTGTTCAAGAATATAAGAATTCTCTAACAACATGGAGTCATATCACACACAATGCATCTAGGAGATACTGCAAAAGGCAAATCATCATTTGTTTTTTGAAAGCAAGGTAATTCATCCTTTGTTGAATTACAATAATGTGCTAGATTTCACTGTTGATGGTAACCACTGTTAAGCTTGCATGATGGCATTACATTTTTTTCCTGCATTTAAATACTCCTACGGAGGATACATTTCAATCCTTTTGCTTCTCTCGACTTTAAGTCTGAACACCTCAGTATATGCACCAAGTTCAAGGAAGAGAAACAATATGTGGTAAACAAAGCAGAACAGAAATTAATTTACAACAAACTGAATTCTACTCTTTCTTTGATAGGAGAGAGTTCGCTAGCTGACTTGCTAGTTTCCACATTTTTAAAAGCAAAGACAATTGGAACTGATTTTTTAGATCTGTGAAGTTGGATGGACAGCCTTATGTCTGTTGTCACAGAAATTAACTAAAAAATGTTTTATGTGCACTGCTCATTATTGTGGCTAAACAGATCATGTCCTCGACCCTTGCTCCCAATTGGCCCCTGCTAATCACACGAGAGAGAGAGAGAGAGAGAGATCAGGCCCCAGCAATCAGAGAAGAGCCTCGTGCTCTGGCCCTAGCCACCGCCGCCGCCGCCGCGAGCGCACACAGCCAGCTCATGCTCTGCCTCGTTCTCAGGCCCAAGACACGCACATCACAACGCCGCCCGGTCGCGCGCATCGGGACGCCGCCCCGAGCCTGACCTAGCCCGCGCGAATCGCTCTTACGCCGCCCCCGCAGCGCCGTTCCAGCAGAGGCGAGAGAAGTGAGGAGAGAGGGGAAAAGGGACAGAGGGGACACGCACCTACGCCCTGCCGCAGCCGTCGCCCTTCAACCGCCGTCGCCGGAGCCCACGATCTAGCCGACGCCGCACGGGACAGAGGAACGAGGGATGGAGAGAAACCAAACAGTGAAACTTTGCCTGGAGTCCGATCACAAACGTCCGTAGAAAATCCAACGGAGCCGGATCCTGCATTTTCTTTGCCGTCCATATATTCTTTATAAATCTTTTTTTTTTAGAAAACTTCAATCTATCCATCTTCAATAGTGGCACTACAACAAACACCAGAAATAATAAAAATTACATGCAGATCCGTAAACCACCTAAGACGATTACAAGCACCGAAGCGAGCCGAAGGCGCGCCTCGTCATCGCCCCTACCTCACCTTAGTAGAGCTTTATAAATCTGTTTGGCCTACTTGTCAACCATACAAGTCCTTCTGTCAACTCAGTGTAAAATAAGTCCCTAAAAAACCAGCGTGAAATAAAATTAAAAATTCCAGCCAATTACATCTTCCGAATGTGCAACAGACGGATCTAGTGTCGACGAAGGGCCTTTGAGAGTTTGTGTCACCAAATTTTTTGCTCTCAATTGGTTGGCTGTTGGTACCACAATTTTAAAATCTTCTTCCATGTTGTTTCGCGACATTGTTCTGTTTCTCCAGCTCTTTGAATTGGTGGTAATGGATTGCAAGCCCATATTGCGTTGCATGATGCTCCAGCTGATGCAAGCGATGACTGACTATTGCGGTGTTTAAAGCGTAGGATAATGAGGGTGTTTGCATGTGTCCTTTTTTTTATTGTTGGTTCAGTGCAATTTCAATCTTCGGTGAATAGTGTATAAGTGGAAGAAGAAGAAGGCTAGTGTCACAACCCTAGTTGTTGGTAATGTTCTAGAGTAGCTAAGCATAACATGCATCATGTTTAAATTCAAATGAATTTGAAACCGAGGGATTTTCAATGCCTCCTAATTTAATTAAAAGGGTTAAAACCCAAAAATTTCTTCAACGAACCGAAAATGCCCTTATAAACCCTAGGGATTCTAGCAAGAGATCATTTTAATTATTTGAACCAATCCCAAAAAATTTAATGAATAAAAGGGGTTTATTGTGGGCTTTGAATTAAATAGATATTGTATTTGATTTTGGGCTTACATTCAGCTATAGAAGAAATATAAACCCAAAAACTCTGAAACTTTTTGCATAGCCTTGGAAAGGTCGAGTGAAACTACACTTAAAAATTCAGAAGATTCAACATTAATTTGGTCCCATTTTAAATTCAAATCAGTGGTAATTAATGGAAAAGAAAAAAGAAAAATAGAAAGGTTTTTACCTCGTGGCTGATGTCTGCTAGAATTACGTCAGTATTTCCGCAAAGAGGAAGGGATGATGCAGTATAGCGACGGTAGGTATTTTCCTCAGTGATGAGACCAAGGTTATCGAACAAGTAGGAGAACCTCCTCACACCATGTAAACAACACCTGCACACAAATAACAAATACTCGCAACCCGGCGTGTTAAAGGGTTGTCAATCCCTTTCGGGTACGACGCCTCAAGATAGGCAAATAACATGAGATAAAAGTTGTAGATTGAATAAATAGATCATAGAACAAATAAATTGTAGCAAGGTATTTTTGTATTTTTGGTTTAATAGATCTGAAAATAAATGCAAAGGAAAATAGATCGCAAAGGTAAATATGATGAAAAGAGACCCAGGGGCCGTAGGTTTTAGTAGTGGCTTCTCTCGGGATAAATAGCGAACGGTGGGAAAACAAGTACTGTTGGGCAATTGATATAACTTCAAATAATCATGACGATATCCAGGCAATGATCATTATATAGGCATCACGATCAAGATTAATAGACCGACTCCTGCCTGCATCTACTACTATTACTCCACACATCGACCGCTATCCAGCATGCATCTAGTGTATTAAGTTCATGGAAAAACAGAGTAATGCAATAAGAACGATAACATGATGTAGACGAGATCGTTTATCTATTATGTAGATATAGATCCCATCTTGTTATCCTTAGTAGCAACGGTACGTACGTGTTGGTTCCCCTTCTGTCACTGGGATCAAGCACCGTAAGATCGAGCCCACTACAAAGCACCTCTTCCCATGGCAAGGTAAATAGATCAAATCGAAGAAGAAATATGAGGCTATAAGCAATCATGCATATAAGAGATAAAAGAAGACTCAAATAACTTTCATGGATAAAAATATAGATTTGATCATAAACTCAAAGTTCATCAGATCCCAACAAACACACCGCAAAAAGACTTATATCATATGGATCTCCAAGAGACCATTGTATTGATAATCAAGGGAGAGAGAGAGAGAGAGAGAGAGGAAGCCATGTAGCTACCAACTACGGACCCATAGGTCTACAAAGAACTACTCAGGCATCATCGTAGAGGCACCAATGGAAGTGGTGAACCCCTCTGTGCTGGTGTCTAGATTGGATGTGGTGGTTCTGGACTCTGCGACAACTGGAATTGATTTTCGTTGACTCCCCTAGGGTTTCTGGAATATTGGGGTATTTATAGAGCAAAGAGGCGGTTCAGGGGGCACCCGAGGTGGGCACAACCCACCAGGGCACGCCTGGGCCTCCTAACGCATCCTGGTGGGTGCTTCTCCCCTCGAGGCACCCCCAGGTGCTTTCTTGGCCCATGGATTTGTTCTGGCCCAAAAAAATCCTCGCGAAGTTTCGCTGCATTTGGATTCCGTTTGATATTGATTTTCTGTGATGTAAAAAACATGCAGAAAACAACAACTAGCACTGGGCACTATGTTAATAGGTTAGTACCAAAAAATGATATAAAATGACTATAAAATGATTGTAAAACATCCAAGATTCATGATATAATAGCATGGAACAATAAAAAATTATAGATACGTTGGAGACGTATCAGCATCCCCAAGCTTAATTCCTGCTCGTCCTCAAGTAGGTAAATGATAAAAACAAAATATTTGATGTGGAATGCTGCCTAACATATTCATCATATTTATTTTCTTTATAGTATGAACATTTGGACTTTTATACGGTTCAAAGCAATAGTCTAGTTTTGACATGAAGAATTTAATAGTCAAGCATACCAACAAGCAACCATGTATTTCAAAATATGAACACTAAAGCAAGTTATCCCTAGCCCATTATGCTCAATCATTGATCCATTCATGAAACATACTCGGATATTAGCTACACCCAATGCTCAAATACGATCATAGTGCCCCTTAGTTGGTGCTTTATGAGAGAAGATGGAGACTCAAATTCAAAATAAAAATTGCATAAGTAAAAGAAAAGCCCTTCGCGGAGGGAAGTAGGGATTTGTAGAGGTGCTAAAGCTCAAAGCTTAAATTGAGAGATAAAATATTTTTGAGAGGCATACTTTTCCCACCAACGAAAACGACTTAGAGATCTCCAACACTTTCCATGCTAGATATATCATAGGCGGTACCCAAACAAAAAATAAAGTTTATTCCTTTTTCCACCATTACTTTCACTTCCATGGCTAACCATATTCACGGGTGCCCTCCATACCAACACTTTCCAAGGAATTTATTATTTGACAACATAAAGTAATTTCATTTATTCATTTCGAGATTGGGCATCCCTAATACCTTTGCCGTACTCTCGTGTAATGACAAGTGAATAAACACTCATCGTGAGAATAACACATCCATCATGGAAAATATTGGTCACCCTTCACCGCCTCGCAAGCGATAGAGCACACAAAAGAGAAATTTATTTTGAAAATTAGAGATGGCACATACAAATTTGCTTAGAATGGCATGGAAATACCACATATAGGTAGGTATAGTGGACTCATATGGCAAAACTGGTTTAAAAGGTTTTGGATGCATAAGTAGTGATCTTACTTAGTGCAAAATGAAGGCTAGCAAAAAGATTGGGAAGCGACCAACCAAAAAGAGAAAAATCTCGTACCCAAGCATTAAGCATAAGTAACACAGAATAATGCACCATAAGTAGGATATAAATCTCATTGCATAACTATTGAATTTCGTGCTTGCATAGGGAATCACAAACCTTAACATCAATATTCTTACTAAAGCACAATTACTCATCAACATGACTCACATATCATATCATCATATCTCAAAACCATTACTAAGAATCAAGTTTATTTTGTCCAATGATCTTCATGAAAGTTTTTATTATATCCTCCTTGGATATCTATCACGTTGGGACTATTTTCATATGTTGCTTTTGATAAGCTCAAACAAATATAAGTGAAGATCATGAGCATAAATTTTCTTTCTCTCAGAATAATCTAAGTGAAGCAAGAGAGAATTTCTTAAAATTTTACTAACTCCCAAATAAATCTAAGTGAAGCATGAGAGCAATTTCTTCAAAAATAACGAAGCACACCATGCTCAAAAAGATATAAGTGAAGTACTAGAGCAAATCCATGCCTCTAAAAATTTAAGTGAAGCATAGGAGCAAGCATAGGATAATTTTTGGCTCTCTCAGAAGGGTGTGTACAGCAAGGATTCAACACTTAAAACACAAAGCAAAACAAGCAAAGACTCATATCATACAAGATGCTCCAAGCAAAACTCATAGTATATGACAAATAAAAATATAGTTTCAAGTAAAATATCGATGGTTGTTATAAGAAAGCAGGGATGCCACTCGGGGCATCCCCAAGCTTAGTTGCTTGCTACTTCTTTGAATATTATCTTGGGAGTGCCTCGGGCATCCCCAAGCTTAGTCTTTTGCTAATCCTTATTCCTTCATCCATCGTAAGATCACCCAAAACTTAAAAACTTCAATCACACAAAACTCAAACAAAACCTTCGTGAGATCCGTTAGTATAAGAAAGCAAACCACTACTATAAGTACTGTAGCAAACTATTATTATTTTATTTTTGCATTATATCTACTGTATTCCAACTTTTCTATGGCAAAATCTCATCAAAGAAAACCATAGAATCATCAAAGCAAGCACACAACGCAAAGAAAACAGAATCTGTCAAAAAACAGAACAGTCTGTAGCAATCTGAATATTTAGAATACTTCTGTAACTCCAAAATTTTTGAAATAAATTGGTGAACGTGAGAAATTTGTCTATTATTTTTCTGCAAAAATAATCAACTCAAAATTACTCTTTTATAAAAAATGACAAATAATCTCGTGAGTGCAAAAGTTTCTGTTTTTCAGCAAGATCAAATCAACTTTCATCCAAATCTTCCCAAAGGCCTTGCTTGGCACGAACACTAATTAAAACACAAAAGACACAATCATAATAGTAGCATAATTGTGCTAACACACAAGAACAGAAAGCAAAAAGCAAAAATAAATTTTATTCATTGGGTTGCCTCCCAACAAGCGCTATCGTTTTACGCCCCTAACTTGGCATAACGCGTAGGATCTAAGTTTTATCCTTGGTAATCTTTGCCACTTTAGTAAGGGTCTTTTCAAATCCGGGAGGCTCTTTGCGCTTCCCTAAATTTTCCGGAAAAGAAACCATCTTAAGATCCAAAATATCCAACCGTTTATTGCAAAGGGTGATCAAAGTGTTCATACGATTGATACTACCATTGAGATGTTTGAGAGGTTAATTATATTTTTGCAATTCAACCATGTGTTTATGCAAATCACCGAGTTTGTCCAAGATTTGGACTCCCTCCAGGGTGAAAGAGAACCTTTTATTTTGTGGTGCAACCCCCAAAATTCCTTCTAAGATTTCATAAGTAGTATTAACATCGAGGTCAATAAAATTCCCTTTTGCGGCAAAATCTAAAAGTTGTCTATGATGCAAAGCCAATCCCACATAAAAATTTCTAAGCAAATTTTTTGCATCTCCCTTTAAATTGCAAACACGATAGGACTCCATTAGCCTATACCAAGCATCTTTCGAATTTTCTCCTTGTCTTTGTTTGAAGTATAAAACTTTAAAATCTGGTAACAAAGGAGGAGCGTTCAAACTAGCCATTGTAACGAGAGAACAAGAACACGAATAGATCTAACAAGAAAATGGCGAACAAAAAAAAGAGGGCGAATAAAACGTCAATTTTTTGTGAAGTAGGGGAGAGTAAAATGAGAGGCAAATGGCAAATAATGTAAATTGCGAGGAGATGAGATTTATGATTAGGAACCTGGTTGATGTTGAAGATCCTCCCCGGCAACGGCGCCAGAAATTCCTTTTGTTGTCTGCTAGAACTACGTCAGTATTTCCCCAAAAAGGAAGGGATGATGCAGTATAGCAACAGTAGGTATTTTCCTCAGTGATGAGACCAAGGTTATCGAACCAGTAGGAGAACCTCCTCACACCACGTAAACATCACCTTCACACAAATAACAAATACTCGCAACCCGACGTGTTAAAGGGGTTGCCAATCCCTTTCGGGTATGGCGCCTCAAGATAGGCAAATAACATGAGATAAAAGTTGTAGATTGGATAAATAGATCACGAAAAAAATAAATTGCAGCAAGATTTTTTTGTTTTTTGTTTAATAGATCTGAAAATAAATGCAAAGGAAAGTAGATCGCAAAGGCAAATATGATGAAAAGAGACCTGGGGTCGTAGGTTTCACTAGTGGCTTCTCTCGAGAAAAATAGCGAACGGTGGGAAAACAATTACTGTTGGGAAATTGATAGAACTTCAAATAATCATGATGATTATCCAGGCAATGATCATTATATAGGCATCACGTCCAAGATTAGTAGACCGACTCCTGCCTGGATCTACTACTATTACTCCACACATCGACCGCTATCCAGCATACATCTAGTGTATTAAGTTCATGGAGAAACGGAGTAATGCAATAAGAACGATGACATGATGTAGACGAGATCCGTTTATATATTATATAGATATAGATCCCATCTTGTTATCCTTAGTAGCAACGATACATACGTGTCGGTTCTCTTTCTGTCACTAGGATCAAGCACCGTAAGATCGAACCCACTACAAAGCACCTCTTCCCATTGCAAGATAAATAGATCAAGTTGGCCAAACAAAACCCAAATATCGGAAAAGAAATATGAGGCTATAAGCAATCATGCATATAAGAGATCAAAGAAGACTCAAATAACTTTCATGGATAAAAACATAGATCTGATCATAAACTAAAAGTTCATCGAATCCCAACAAAGACACCGCAAAAAGACTTACATCATATGAATCTCCAAGAGACCATTGTATTGATAATCAAGAGAAAGAGAGAGATGCACCAATGGAAGTGGCACCCGTAGGTCTACAAAGAACTACTCACGCATCATCGGAGAGGCACCAATGGAAGTGGTGAACCCCTTCGTGATGGTGTGTAGATTGGATCTGATGGTTCTGGACTCTGCGGTGGCTGGAATTGATATTCGTCGACTCTCCTGGGGTTTTTGGAATATTGGGGTATTTATAGAGCAAAGTGGCGGTTCATTGGGCACCCGAGGTGGGCACAACCCACCAGGGCGCGCCTGGGCCTCCTGGCGTGCCCTGGTGGGTGCTGCTCCCCTCGAGGCACCCCCCAGATGCTTTCTTGGCCCACTGAGTGTCTTCTAGTCCAAAAACAATCCTCGCGAAGTTTCGCTGCGTTTGGTCTCCGTTTGATATTGATTTCCTATGATGTAAAAAACATGCAGAAAACAACAACTGGCACTAGGCACTATGTCAATAGGTTAGTACCACAAAATGATATAAAATGATTGTAAAACATCCAATATTGATAATATAACAGCATGGAACAATAAAAAATTATAGATACATTGGAGACGTATAAGCGGCCCAACACTATAGCAGGCCCGACCCATTAAGGGCTAGGTCTCCTTCTTCCTCGCACCAGTCAGACGAAGAGTGTGTTCGCCGCGTGCCACAGCCCCTGGAACCTATTGGGGAACGTAGTATAAAAGAAAGAAAAAAAATCCACCAATGGATCATATGAAGATGCAAATAGGTTGATCTAATCTTTACCAATGAACGCAATGAAGATTAGAGGTTGACGATGAAGTTGAAAGCGGTCCCGTAGCTAGGATTAAACCTCCCAACCACGGGAATTTTTCTCCTCCTGATTTAGGATCAAATAGATTATTCCACCGTTGGTATCCACGAGTACGAGATCATGAATCCAGCTGAGCTTCAACGTCCAGAATGAAAGCCTATGGCGGAGCAACCTTATGGTAGAGGGAGTTTTCCCGAGAGAGAGAGAGAGAGAGAGAGAGAGATTTGGCATTGATTTGGTGAAGGAAATATGCTCTAGAGGCAATAATAAAGTTGTTATTTTATGTTTCCTTATTTCATGATAAATGTTTATTATTCATGCTAGAATTGTATTAACCGGAAACTTGATACATGTGTGAATACATATATATAGACAAAACGCTGTGTCCCTAGTATGCCTCTACTTGACTAGATCATTGATCAAAGATGGTTAAGTTTCCTAGCCATGGACATGTGTTGTCATTTTATGAATGGGATCACATCATTCGGAGAATGATGTGATGGACAAAACCCATCCGATAGCTTAGCATAATGATCGTTTAGTTTTATTGCTACTGCTTTCTTCGTGTCAAATATATATTCCTCCCACTATGAGATTATGCAACTCCCGGACACCGGAGGAATGCCTTGTGTGCTTGATGACCCACAAGTGTAGGGAATCTATCGCAGTCCTTTCGATAAGTAAGAGTGTCGAACACAATGAGGAGCAGAAGGAAATGATAAGTGATTTTCAGTAAGGTTTTCTCTGCAAGCACTGAAATAGTAGGTGATAGATAGTTTTGTGATAAGATAAATAGTAACGAGCAAAAAGTAAATAAAGTAAATAAAGTGCAGCAAGGTGGCCCAATCCTTTATGTAGCAAAGGATAAGCCCGGACAAATTCTAATAATGAAGAAGGAGCTCCCGAGGACACATTGGGAATTATCGTCAAGCTAGTTTTCATCACGTTCGTAAGATTCGCGTTCGGTACTTTGATAATTTGATATGTGGATGGACCGGCACTTGGGTACTGCCCTAACTTGCACAAGCATCCCACTTATGATTAACCCCTATTGCAGCATCCGCAACTACAAAAAGGAGTATTAAGGTAAACCTAACCACAACATTAAACATATGGGTCCATATCAACCCCTAACGAAGCAACACATAAACTAGGGTTTAAGCTTCTGTCACTCTAGCAACCCATCATCTACTTATTACTTCCCTATGCCTTCCTCTAGGCCCAAATAATGGTGAAGTGTCATGTAGTCAACGTTCACATAACACCACTAGAGGAAAGACAACATACATCTCATCAAAATATCGTACGAATACCAAATTCACATGACTACTAATAGCAAGACTTCACCCATGTCCTCAGGAACAAACGTAACTACTCACAAAGCATATTCATGTTCATAATCAGAGGAGTAATAATATGCATAAAGGATCTAAACATATGATCTTCCACCAAGTAAACCAATTAGCATCAACTACAAGGAGTAATCAACACTACTAGCAACCCACAGGTACCAATTTGTGGTTTTGATACAAGATTGGATACAAGAGATGAACTAGAGTTTTGAGAGGAGATGGTGCTGGTGAAGATGTTGATGGAGATTGACCCCCCGATGAGAGGATCATTGGTGATGACGTTGGTGATGATTTCCCCCTCCCGGAGGGAAGTGTCCCCGGCAGAACAGCTTCGCCAGAGCCCTAGATTGATTCCGCCAAGGTTCTGCCTCGTGGCGGCGGAGTTTCGTCCCGTAAGCTTGCCCACGATTTTTTCCAGGGTAAAAGTGATGATATATCAGAAGATGGACGTCGGAGGCCCACCATGGGGCCCAGGAGATAGGGGGCCGTGCCCTACAGGGGGGGCGCCCCCTATCTCCTGGAAAGGGTGTGGGCCCCCTGGCCTATTTCTTTCACTCATAAATTCTTAATAAATCCAAAAAGTTGTTTTGTGGAGTTTCAGGACTTTTGGAGTTGTGCAGAATAGGTTTCCAACGTTTGCTCCTTTTCCAGCCAGAATTCCAGCTGTCGGCATTCCCCCTCTTCATGGTAAACCTTGTAAAATAAGAGAGAATAGCCATAAGTATTGAGATATAAAGTGTAATGACAGCCCATAATGCAATAAATAATGATATAAAAGCATGATGCAAAATGGACGTATCAACTCCCCCAAGCTTAGACCTCGCTTGTCCTCAAGTGGAAGCCGAAATCAAAAAATATGTCCACATATTTAGATATAGAGGTGTCGGTAAAAATAAAATACGGACATGAGGGCATCATGATCATTCTAATAACAGTAACATATATAGATTTTGTCATATGATTTCCTATGCTCAAGTAATAAGCAATTCACAATGTCAAGTATGGTTCATAAACTTCATTGGGAACTAACAAACTATAATCTCAGTCATTGAAGCAATTGCAATTTATCGTAACATCTGAAAGAGTCAATAATAGAGCTTTTCAACAAGATCACATACTCAACTATCTCGTAGTCTCCCATAATTGCTAACACTCACGCAATACTTGTGGTTATAGAGTTTCAGCCGGACACTAAGAAAGATAGGGGCTTATTGTGTTGCCTCCCAACGTATTCACCTTTGGGTGATGTCAACAATAATAGCCTATGCCAACTTACATCCAATTGGATATATGTATCATGATCTTTCAAACACGAGGAGCTTGCCAAAGGATAAAATGAAAAAGGGGAAAGGTGAGGATCACCTTGACTCAAGCATAAAGTAAAAACATAAAGTAAAAGATAAGCCCTTCGCAGAGGGAAGCAGAGGTTGTCATGCGCGTTTAGGGTTGATGCACGAAATCTTAATGCAAAAGAACGTCACTTTATATTGCCCCTTGTATGTGGACCTTTATTATGCAATCCGTTGCTTTTATTACTTCCACAACAAGTTCGTACAAAGCTTATTTTCTCTGCACTAATAAGTCATACATATTTAGAGAGAAATTTTTATTGCTTGCACCGATGACAACTTACTTGAAGGATCTTACTCAATCCATAGGTACGTATGGTGGACTCTCATGGCAAAACTGGGTTTGAGGATATTTGGAAGCACAAGTAGTATCTCTACTTGGTGCAAGGAATTTGGCTAGCAAGAGGGGGAAAGGCAAACTCAACATGTTTGGAAGGTCAATGACAATATACTTTAACTGAGATGTCGGAAAACATAAACCATTACGTTGTCTTCCTTGTCCAACATCAACTCTTTTAGCATGTCATACTTAATGAGTGCTTCACAATCATAAAAGATGTCCAAGATAATATATCTATATGTGAACCCCTCTTTCCTTATCACTTCCTATTAATTGCAACGATGACCAAGGCTACGTTCATCTACTCTCAACAATTTTTATGCCTCATACTCTCTATGTGTGAAGTTATCACTATCCATAAGATCAATATGAACTCTTTTGTTCTTTCTACTTTCTCAAGATCATAGCAACATAGCAAAGCCCTTGACTCAACACTAATCTTTATTATAGATAGCACACGGACTCGCTTACATAAAGAGATCACAATGCAAAACTCAAAACTACTTGATATCAAAACTTCAATCTACTAGATCAAGATACTACTAAAAGGATCGAACTAAATAAAGCGGTAAAGATAGGAGTGTGATGGTGATACTATATCGGGGCACCTCCCCCAAGCTTGGCAGTTGCCAAGGGGAGTGCCCATACCCATGTGATTATTTCTCCTTCTTCATGGTTGGTGTTATGATCTTCTTGGCGATGATTCCCTTCAGGATACGGTTCTCCTCCTCGAGCTTATTGATTTGTTGTTTGAGGTCCATAATTTCTTTACGGAGCTTGACCGTAAAGGCCAAAGCTCCTTTTACCCAAGGATGCTGCATAGCTTCTGGAGAACACGTGAAACTCTTTTTCATATTTTCATAAGAAAGAAATCTAGAGTTGGAAGGGATGACCAAAGCAGGGACAGCCAGGCTAGGTAGTTCCCCCATAGTGAATTCTGCTTGGAGACGAGAGGTAACTTCTTGATCTTCCTCCATGACATCTATCCTTTTCAAATCAGCCTCCATCTCATCCTCCGTTGATGGTCCAAAGTGATAGGCATCGCCATTTGCTCCTGGACCCGGCGTTGGGTAAGATACCCAGCTCTCCCCAACTGATTCCTGAGAAGACATCTTGCTTTATTCTGCAACAGGAACATCTCAAAACGAAAACAGAAGATATTTGCGTGATACGGTGGTCAAAACCTTCGGGAGTATATATAATGAATTTTTACCGACCAAAATACGTAACATACAAGAAAACGGAGTCTGGGAGGTACACGAGGTGCCCACGAGACAGGGGGCGCGCCCTACAGGGGGGGGGGCTCCTCTCTCATGGGAGCCTCGTGTCCCTTTCGGACTACTTTTTTCTTCCTAAAATTCTTAAATAATCCAAAACTGATAAAAATTGCCATTAGAGTTGTTTTGGAGTCGGTTTACTTACCGTACCACGTACCTATGCCTTTTCGGGGTCTGGAACATTCTGGAAAGTGTCTCTTATGTATTCCTCGGGGGTTATGGTTTCAATAATATTAGTTTCAACATTGATAGGATTACCTGAAATATAATGTTTAATTCTTTGACCGTTAACCACCCTAGGGTTTGTGCCTACAAAGTTGTTGATTTTTATAGCACCAGAACGATAGACCTCCTCGATAACGTAGGGACCTTCCCATTTTGAGAGAAGTTTTCCTGCAAAAAATCTTAAACGAGAGTTGAATAATAACACATAATCTCCTACATTAAACTCACACTTTTGTATCCTCTTATCATGCGAGCGTTTGACTTTTTCTTTGAAAAGCTTGGCATTCTCATATGCTTGGGTTCTCCATTCATCAAGTGAGCTAATATCAAACAACCTCTTCTCATCGGCAAGTTTGAAGTCATAATTGAACTCTTTAATAGCCTAATATGCTTTATGTTCAAGTTCAAGAGGTAAATGACATGCTTTTCCATAAACCATCTTATATGGAGACATACCCATAGGATTTTTGTATGCAGTTCTATAGGCCCATAATGCATCATCAAGTTTTTTGGACCAATTCTTTCTAGATCTATTCACAGTCTTTTGCAAAATTAATTTGAGCTCTCTATTGCTCAACTCTACTTGACCACTAGACTGCGGGTGATAAGGAGACGCGATTCTATGATTGACATCATACTTAGCAAGCATCTTATGGAAAGCACCATGAATAAAGTGTGAACCACCATCAGTCATAAGATATCTAGGGACTCCAAACCTCGGAAAAATAACTTCTTTAAGCATTTTAATAGAAGTGTTATGATCAGCACTACTAGTTGGAATAGCTTCTACCCACTTAGTAACGTAGTCAACAACAACTAAAATATGTGTATAACCATTGGAGGAAGGAAAAGGTCCCATATAATCAAAGCCCCAAACATCAAACGGTTCAATAACAAGAGAATAATTCATAGGCATTTCTTGACGTTTACTAATGTTACCTATTCTTTTACATTCATCACAAGATAAAACAAACTTATGAGCATCTTTGAAGAGAGTAGGCCAATAAAAACCAGATTGTAGTACCTTGTGTGTAGTTCTATCTCCAGCGTGGTGTCCTCCATAAGATTCAGAGTGACACTTGCGTAGGATTTGTTCCTGTTCATGCTCGGGCACACAACCTCTAATAATACCATCTACTCCTTCTTTATAAAGGTGTGGATCATCCCAGAAGTAATGTCTTAAATCATAAAAGAACTTTTTCTTTTGCTGGTATGTGAAACTAGGCGGTATATATTTAGCAACAATGTAATTAGCATAATCAGCATACCAAGGAGCAGTACGAGAAGCATTGACAACCGCTAATTGTTCATCAGGAAAACTATCATTAATAGGCAGTGGGTCATCAAGAACATTCTCTAACCTAGACAAGTTGTCCGCAACGGGGTTCTCAGCTCCCTTTCTATCAATAATATGCAAGTCAAATTCTTGGAGCAAGAGAACCCATCTAATGAGTCTAGGCTTAGCATCTTTCTTTTCCATAAGATATTTAATAGCAGCATGATCAGTGTGAATAGTAACTTTGGAATCAACAATATAAGGTCTAAACTTATCACATGCAAACACAACTGCTAAGAACTCTTTTTCAGTAGTAGCATAATTTCTCTGGGCAGTATCAAGAGTCTTACTACATACTGGATAACATTCAATTTCTTATCGACTCTTTGTCCTAAAACAACACCTACAACATAATCACTAGCATCGCACATAATTTCAAAAGGTAAATTCCAATCAGGTGGCTGAACAATAGGTGCAGTGATCAAAGCTTTCTTAAGTGTTTCAAATGCTTCTACACAATCATCATCAAAGACAAAAGGAATATCTTTTTGCAATAAATTAGTCAGAGGCCTAGAGATTTTAGAAAAGTACTTAATGAACCTCCTATAAAAGCCAGCATGACCAAGGAAACTTCTTATACCTTTTATGTCCTTGGGACATGGCATCTTTTCAATAGCATCAACTTTGGCTTTATCAACTTCAATACCTCTCTCGGAGATCTTGTGCCCCAAGACAATGCCTTCATTAACCATAAAGTGACACTTTTCCCAATTCAGGATGAGACTAGTCTCTTCGCATCTCTGCAAAACTCGATCAAGGTTGCTCAAACAATCATCAAAAGAGGATCCATAGACGGAGAAGTCATCCATGAATACCTCACAAATATTTTCACAAAAATCAGAAAATATAGCCATCATGCATCTTTGAAAGGTAGCAGGTGCATTATATAAACCAAAAGGCATACATCTATAAGCAAAAGTACCAAAAGGGCAAGTAAAAGTAGTTTTAGATTGATCCTTCGCGGACACAGGTATTTGAGAGAAGCGAGAATAACCATCTAGAAAGCAAAAATGTGTGTGTTTGGATAGCCTTTCTAGCATTTGATCAATAAAAGGTAAAGGGTAATGATCTTTCTTAGTAGCTTTGTTTAACTTACGAAAATCAATTACCATCCTATAGCCTGTAATAATTCTTTGCGGGATCAATTCATCTTTATCATTAGGAACAACGGTAATACCTCCCTTTTTAGGGACACAATGGACAGGGCTTACCCATTCACTATCAGCAACGGGATAAATAATACCTGCCTCAAGGAGTTTTAGAATCTCCTTTCTTACCACTTCCTTCATTTTGGGGTTTAATCGTCTTTGAGGATCTCTAACTGGTTTGGCATCTTTCTCCACTGAAATTTTGTGTTGACATAATGTGGGACTAATGCCCTTAAGATTGTCCATAGTATATCCAATAGCAGCTCGATGCTTCTTCAGAGTTTTCAATAATCTTTCTTCTTCTTTCTCTGAAAGGTTAGCACTAATAATAACATGATATATTTCTTTTTCATCAAGATAAGCATACTTGAGATTATCAGGTAAGGGTTTGAGTTCGAACACGGGATTACCCTTGGGTGGAGGGGGATCCTCAAGAATTTCAACGGGAAGGTTATGTTTTAGCATAGGTTCTTGTTTAAGGAACACTTCATCTATTTCTTCCCTTTCCTTCATAAACATATCGTTTTCATGGTCTAACAAATATTGTTCTAACGGATCCGTTGGAGGAACAGCAATGGAAGCAAGACCAATAATTTCATCCTTACTAGGTGGTTCCCTTTCATGAGGTTGTCTGCTAAACTTAGCGAAATTAAACTCATGAGACATACCATCTATGCCAACAGTGACAATATTCTTTTCACAATTAATCTTAGCAATAGCAGTATTCAAGAAGGGTCTACCAAAAATAATGGGACGAAAATCATCTTGAGAGGAACTAAGAACAAGAAAATCAGCAGGGTATTTAATCTTCCCACACAAGACTTCAACATCTCTAACAATCCCAATAGGTTTAATGGTGTCCCTATTAGCAAGCTTAATAGTAACATCAATGTCTTCTAATTCAACATGTGCAATATCATGCATAATTTCTATATAAAGATCATAAGGTATCGCATTAGCACTAGCACCCGTATCACATAAGCCATGATAACAATGATCTCCTATATTAACAGAAATAACATGCGTGCCTACAATAGGTCTACGTGTCTTAGTATCGGGTCTAGCAATATTAGCAGTTTCACCCAAGAAAGAGATAACATGCCCATCTAAGTCCTCATCCAAGAGATCTTTAATCATAGCAATACCAGGTTCAACATTAATTTGCTCAGGAGGTGTATAGGTCCTAGTATTACTCTTACAAACAATAGTCGAAGCTTTAACATGATCTTTTATCCTAACAGGAAAAGGAGGTTTTTCGACATAAGCAGTAGGAATAATAGGATCACTATATGTAATAGTCTTTTCTTCGACTGTAATAGGTGCAACTACTTTCACTTCAATAGGAGGATTATATTTAAACCACTTCTCTTTAGGGAGATCAACATGAGTAGCAAAAGTTTCACAAAAAGTAGCTACTATCTCAGAGTCAAGTCCATACTTAGAGCTAAATCCACGGAAAGCATCGGTATCCATAAAAGATTTAACACAATCGAACTTAGGTGTCATACCTGACTCCTTACCATCGTCGGAACCCCAATCTTCAGAGTTGCATTTAATTCTTTCCAATAAGTCCCATTTGAAATCAATAGTCTTCAGCATATAGGAACCAGCACAGGAAGTATCGAGCATGTTGCGATTATCAAGAGAAAGCCGAGCATAAAAATTCTGAATAATCATTTCCTGAGAGAGCTCATGATTGGGGCATGAATATAACATTGACTTAAGCCTCCCCCAAGCTTGAGAGATGCTTTCTCCTTCGTGAGGCCAGAAATTATATATGTAATTACGATCACGATGAACAAGATGCATAGGATAGAACTTGTGGTGAAATTCCAACTTCAGTCGCTTATAATTCCAAAATCTTGTATCATCACATAGCCTATACCATGTCATTGCATCTCCCTTCAAATATAAAGGTAAGACCTTCCTTTTGACAACATCATCGGGGATACCTGCAAGCTTAAATAATCCACAAACTTCATCCACAAAGATAAGGTGTAATTCGGGATGCAATGTTCCGTCTCCTGCAAATGGATTAGCTAGCAGTTTTTCTATCATACCCGAAGGAATCTCAAAGTGAATATTTTCATAAGGTTCAGTAGGTTGAGGAGCATCTCTTTGCTCTTCTGGTTGGGTTGAAGATACCCCAAACAAGCCCCTCAAAGGATTAGTTTCCATAGTGACAAGTAACAGAAAATTTCAGCACACTATATAAATGTTTCCTTACCAAGTTCCACTCACCAAAAGCGCTACACTCCCCGACAACAGCGCCAGAAAAGAGTCTTGATGACCCACAAGTGTAGGGGATCTATCATAGTCCTTTCCATAAGTAAGAGTGTCTAACCCAACGAGGAGCAGAAGGAAATGATAAGCGGTTTTCAGTAAGGTTTTCTCTGCAAGCACTGAAATAGTAGGTGATAGATAGTTTTGTGATAAGATAAATAGTAACGAGCAAAAAGTAAATAAAGTAAATAAAGTGCAGAAAGGTGGCCCAATCCTTTATGTAGCAAAGGATAAGCCTGGAAAAATTCTAATAATGAAGAAGGAGCTCCCGAGGACACATTGGGAATTATCGTCAAGCTAGTTTTCATCACGTTCGTAAGATTCGCGTTCGGTACTTCGATAATTTGATATGTGGGTGGACCGGCACTTGGGTACTGCCCTAACTTGGACAAGCATCCCACTTATGATTAACCCCTATTGCAAGCATCCACAACTACAAAAAGGAGTATTAAGGTAAACCTAACCACAACATTAAACATATGGGTCCATATCAACCCCTAACGAAGCAACGCATAAACTAGGGTTTAAGCTTCTGTCACTCTAGCAACCCATCATCTACTTATTACTTCCCTATGCCTTCCTCTAGGCCCAAATAATGGTGAAGTGTCATGTAGTCGACGTTCACATAACACCACTAGAGGAAAGACAACATACATCTCATCAAAATATCGAATGAATACCAAATTCACATGACTACTAATAGCAAGACTTCACCCATGTCCTTAGGAACAAACGTAACTACTCACAAAGCATATTCATGTTCATGATTAGAGGAGTAATAATATGCATAAAGGATCTGAACATATGATCTTCCACCAAGTAAACCAATTAGCATCAACTACAAAGAGTAATCAACACTACTAGCAACCCACGGGTACCAATTTGTGGTTTTGATACAAGATTGGATACAAGAGATGAACTAGGGTTTTGAGAGGAGATGGTGCTGGTGAAGATGTTGATGGAGATTGACCCCCTCCCGATGAGAGGATCGTTGGTGATGACGTTGGTGATGATTTCCCCCTCCCGGAGGGAAGTGTCCCCGGCAGAAAAGCTCCGCCAGAGCCCTAGATTGATTCCGCCAAGGTTCCGCCTCGTGGCGGCGGAGTTTCGTCCCGTAAGCTTGCCCACGATTTTTTCTAGGGTAAAAGTGATGATATATCAGAAGATGGACGCCGGAGGCCCACCAAGGGGCCCAGGAGATAGGGGGCCGCGCCCTATAGGGGGGGGGCGCCCCCTGTCTCCTGGACAGGGTGTGGGCCCCCTGGCCTATTTCTTTCGCTCATAAATTCTTAATAAATCCAAAAAGTTTTTTCGTGGAGTTTCAGGACTTTTGGAGATGTGCAGAATAGGTTTCCAATGTTTGCTCCTTTTCCAGCCAGAATTCCAGCTGCCGGCATTCCCCCTCTTCATGGTAAACCTTGTAAAATAAGAGAGAATAGCCATAAGTATTGAGATATAAAGTGTAATGACAGCCCATAATGCAATAAATATTGATATAAAAGCATGATGCAAAATGGACGTATCAGTGCTATCAAACATCACAACGTAACTGGGTAATTATAAAGATGCTCTATTGGTATCTCCGAAGGTGTTTGTTGGGTTGGCATAGATCGATATTAGGATTTGTCACTCCGAGTATCGGAGAGGTATCTCTGGGCCCTCTAGGTAATGCACATCATATTAAGCCTTGCAAGCAATGTGACTAATGAGTTAGTTACGGGATGATGCACTATGGAACGAGTAAAGAGACTTGCTGGTAACGAGATTGAACTAGGTATAGAGATACCGATGATCGAATCTCGGGCAAGTAACATGCCTATGACAAAGGGAATAACTATGTTGACATTGCGGTTCGACCAATAAAGATCTTCGTAGAATATGTGGGAACCAATATGAGCATCCAGGTTCTGCTATTGGTTATTGACCGGAGAGGTGTCTCGGCCATGTCTACTTAGTTCTCGAACCCGTAGGGTCCGCATGCTTAACATCCGATGACGATAGGTATTGTATGAGTTATGTGTTTTGGTGACCGAAGGTTGTTCGGAGTCCCAGATGATATCACGAACATGATGAGGAATCTCGAAATGGTCGAGAGGTAAATATTGATATATTGGAAGGTTATATTCGGACACCGGAATGGTTTTGGAAAGGTTCGGATATTTTTGGAGTACCGGGAGGTTACCGGAACCCCTCGGGGGATTATTGGGCCTACATGGGCCATAGGGAAGAGGGGAGGCAGCCCACAAGGGGTGGCCGTGCCCCCTCCCATAAGGAGTTCGAATTGGACTAGGGGAGGGGCGCGCCCCCCTTTCCTTCTCCAGTTCCCTCTCCCTTCCCCTTTTCCCCCTCCGAAAGGAAAAAATGAGGGGGGGGGGGGGCGAATCCTACCAGGAGTGGAGTCCTAGTAGGACTCCCCCCTCCATGGCGCGCCCCTTGTGGCCGGCCTCCTCCTCCCCTCCTTTATATACAGGGAAGGGGGCACTCCAAAGCACATCAATTGTCTTAGCCGTGTGCAGTGCCCCCCTCCACAATTTACTCGTCCGGTCATATTGTTGTAGTGCTTAGGCGAAGCCCTGCGCGGATCACATCACCAACACCATCACCACGCCGTCGTGCTAACGGAACTCATCGACTCCTTTGTACCTCTACTGGATCAAGAGTTCAAGGGACGTCATCGAGCTGAATGTGTGCAGAACTTGGAGGTGCCGTACGCTCGGTACTTGATCGGTTGATTCAAGAAGGCGTTCGACTACGTAAACCGCATTAAGTTAACACTTTCGCTTTCGGTCTACGAGGGTACGTGGACACACTCTCCCCCTCTCGTTGCTATGCATCTCCTAGATAGATCTTGCGTGAGCGTAGGATTTTTTTTAAATTGCATGCTACATTTCCCTACAGTGGCATCCGAGCCAGGTCTATGCGTAGATGATATGCACGAGTAAAACACAAAGAGTTGTGGGCGGTGATCGTCATACTACTTACCACCAATGTCTTATTTTGATTCAGCAATATTGTTGGATGAAGCATCCCAGACCAACCTTACATGACCCCGTTCATGAGACCGGTTCCACCGACAGACATGCAACTAGTTTTGCATAAAGGTGGTTGGCTGGTGTGTGTTTCTCCAACTTTAGTTGAATCGAATTTGACTGCGGCCGATCCTTGTGAAGGTTAAAACATCATATTTGATAAATCACCGTTGTGGTTTTTGTGCCGTAGGTATGTACGGTTCATGCTAGCAGCCCATAGCAGCCATGTAAAACTTGCAACAAACAAAGTAGAGGACGTCTAACTTGTTTTTGCAGGGCATGTTGTGATGTGATATGGTCAAGAGATGATGTGATATAAGATTGTTGTGTGTGATGATCATGTTTTGTAAAAGTTATCGGCAACTGGCAGGAGCCATATGGTTGTCGCTTTATTGTATTTAATACAAGCGCTATGTAATTGCTTTACTTTATTACTAAGCGGTAGCAATAGTCATAGAAGCTATGGTTGGCGAGACAACCACAACGCTATGATGGAGATCAAGGTGTCAAGCCGGTGACGATGGAGATGATGACGTTGCTTCGGTGATGGAGATCATGAGCACAAGATGATGATGTCCATATCATGTCACATATTATGATTGCATGTGATGTTTATATTTTATGCATCTTATTTTGCTTAGTACGGCGGTAGCATTATAAGATGGCCCCTCACTAAAATTTCAAGGTATAAGTGTTCTCCCCGAGTATGCACCGTTGCAAAAGTTCTTCGTGCTAAGACACCACGTGATGATCGGGTGTGATAAGCTCTACGTTCAAATACAATGGGTGCAAGCCAGATTTGCACACGCGGAATACTCGGGTTAAACTTGACGAGCCTAGCATATACAGATATGGCCTTGGAACACTAGTGACTGAAAGGTCGAACATGAATCATATAGTAGATATGATCGACATAGAGATGTTCACCATTGATGGCTACTCCATCTCACGTGATGATCGGACATGGTTTAGTTGATTTGGATCACGTATCATTTAGATGACTTGAGGGATGTCTATCTAAGTGGGAGTTCTTAAGTAATATGATTAATTGAACTTTAATTTATCATGAACTTAGTCCTGATAGTATTTTGCAAATTATGTTGTAGATCAATAGCTCGCGTTGTAGCTTCCCTATGTTTTTTATATGTTCCTAGAGAAAACTAAGTTGAAAGATGATAGTAGCAACAATGCAGACTAGGTCTGTGATTTGAGGTTTATCCTCATTGCTGCACAAAATAATTATGTCCTTGATGCACCGCTAGGTGACAGACCTATTGCAGGAGCAGATGCAGATGTTATGAACGTTTGGCTATCTCAATATGATGACTACTTGATAGTTTAGTGCATCATGCTTCACGGCTTAGAAATGGGACTTCAAAAACATTTTGAATGGCATGGAGCATATGAGATGTTCCAAGAGCTGAAATTGGCATTTCAGACTCATGCCCGTGTCGAGAGGTATGAGACCTCTGACAAGTACTTCGCCTAAAAGATGGAGGAAAAAAGCTCAGCTGGTGAGCATGTGCTTAGAATGTCTGAGTACTACAATCGCTTGAATCAAGTGGGAGTTAATCTTCCAGATAAGATAGTGACTGACAGAGTTATCTAGACACCATCACCAAGTTACTAGAACTTCGCGATGAACTATAATATGCAAGGGATCACGAAAGCGATTCCCAAGCTCTTCGTGATGTTGAAATTGACGAAGGTAGAAATCAAGAAAAAACATCAAGTGTTGATGATTAAACAATACCACTAGTTTCAAGAAAAGGGAAAAAGGAAAAAAAGGGAACTTCAAGAAGAATGGCAAGCCATTTTTCACTCTCATGAAGAAGCCCAAAGCTGGACCTAAGCCTGAAACTGAGTACTTCTACTGCAAAGGAAATAGTCACTGGAAGCAGAACTACCCCAAATATTTGGTGGATAAGAAGGATGGCAAAGTGAACAAAGGTATATTTGATATATATGTTATTGATGTGTACCTTACTAGTGCTTGTAGTAACCCCTGGGTATTTGATACTTGTTCGGTTGCTAAGATTAGTAACTCGAAATAGGAGTTGCAGAATAAATAGAGACTAGTTGAGGGTGAAGTGATGATGTGTGTTGGAAGTGGTTCCAAGATTGATATGATCATCATCGCACACTCCCTATACTTTCGGGATTAGTGTTGAACCTAAATAAATGTTATTTGGTGTTTGCATTGAGCATAAATATGATTAGATTATGTTTATTGCAATACAGTTATTCATTTATGACACAGAATAATTGTTATTCTGTTTACATGAATAAAACCTTCTATGGTCATACACCCAATGTTGATGGTTTATTGAATCTCGATCGTGGTAATACACATATTCATAATATTGATGCCAAAAGATGCAAAAAGTTGATAATGATGGTGCAACATAGCTGTGGCACTGCCGTTTTGGTCATATTGGTGTAAAGCGCATGAAGAAACTCCATAAAGATGGACTTTTGGAATCACTTGATTATGAATCATTTGATACTAGCGAACCATGCCTTATGGGCAAGATGACTAAAACTCCATTCTCCGGAACAATAGAACGAGCTAATGACTTATTGGAAATAATACATACCAATGTATGCGGTCCAATGAGTGTTGATGCTGGCGGGTATCATTATTTTCTGACCTTCACAGATGATTTGAGCAGATATGGGTATATCTACTTAATGAAACACAAGTCTAAAACATTTAAAAAGTTCAAAGAATTTCAGAGTGAAGTGGAGAATCATCGTAACAAGAAAATAAAGTTTCTATGATCCGATCGTGGAGGAGAATATTTGAGTTACGAGTTTGGCCTTCATTTAAAACAATGTGGAATAGTTTCACATCTCATGCCACCTAGAAGACCACAGCGTAATGGTTGTTCGAACATCGTAACCGCACTTTATTGATATGGTGCGATCTATGATGTCTCTTACCGATTTACCACTATCGTTTTGGGGTTATGCATTAGATACAACTGCATTTACTTTAAACAGGGCACTGTCAAAATCCGTTGAGACGACACCGTATGAACTGTGGTTTGCCAATAAACCTAAGCTGTCGTTTCTGAAAGTTTGGGGATGCAATGCTTATGTGAAAAGGCTTCAGCCTGATAAGCTCGAACCCAAATCAGAAAAATGTGTCTTCATAGGATACCCTAAAGAAACAATTGGGTATACCTTCTACCACAAGTCCGAAGGCAAGATTTTTGTTTCTAAGAATGAAACCTTTCTAGAGAAGGAGTTTCTCTCGAAAGAAGTGAGTGGGAGGAAAGTAGAACTTGATTAGGTAATTGTACCTGCTCTCAATTTGGAAAGTTGCTCATCCGAGAAATCTATTCTCGTGATGCCTACACCAACTAGAGAGGAAGCTAATGATAAAGATCATGAAACTACATATCAAGTTGCTACAGAACCTCGTAGGTCTGGCAGAGCATGATCCGCACGAGAGTGGTATGACAATCCTATTCTGGAGGTCATGTTACTTGACCATGATGAACCGACGAACTATGAAGAAGCTATGATGAGCCCATTCGGATAAATGGCTTGAGGCCATGAAATCTAAGATAGGATCCATGTATGAGAACAAAGTGTGGACTTTGGTGGATTTGCCCGATGATCGGCAATCCATAGAGAATAAATGGATCTTCAAGAGGAAGACGGACGGTGATGGTAGTGTTACTATCTACAAAGCTTGAATTGTCGCAAAAGGTTTTTGACAAGTTCAAGGAGTTGACCACGATGAGATTTTATCACCCGTAGCGATGCTTAAGTCTATCCGAATCATGTTAGCAATTACCGCATTTTATGATTATGAAATCTGGCAAACGGATGTCAAATCTGCATTTCTTAATGGATTTCTTAAAGAAGAGTTGTATATGATGCAACCAGAAGGTTTTGTCAATCCTAAAGGTGCTAACAAAGTGAGCAAGCTCAAACGATCCATTTATGGACTGGTGCAAGCATCTCGGAGTTGGAATATATGATTTGATGAGGTGATCAAAGCATATGGTTTTATACAGGCTTTTGGAGAAGCCTATATTTAGAAGAAAGCGAGTGGGAGATCTATAGTATTTCTAATATTATATGTGGATGACATATTGTTGATTGAAAATGATGTAGAATTTCTGAATAGCATAAAAGATACTTTAATAAGAGTTTTTCAAGGAAAGACCTCGGTAAAGCTGCTTATATATTGGGTATCAAGATTTATAGAGATAGATCGAGACGCTTAATAAAGACTTTCACGAAGCACACACCTAGACAAGATTTTGAAGGAGTTCAAAATAGATCAGTCAAAGAAGGAGTTCTAGCCTATATTGTAAAGTGTGAAGTTGAGTAAGACTGAAAACCCGACCATACGAGAAAAATAGATAGAGAATGAAAGTCATTCCCTATGCCTCAGCCATAGGTTCTATAAAGTATGCTATGTTGTGTACCAAACCTCTTGTGTACCTTACCATGAGTTTGGCAAGGGGGTACGATAGTGATCCAGGAGTGGATCACTGGACAACAGTCAAAGTTATCCTTAGTTACATAAGAGGACTAAAGAAATATTTCTCGGTTATGGAGGTGATAAAGAGTTCGTCATAAAGAGTTACGTCGATGCAAGATTTTACACCGATCCAAATGACTCAGAGTCTCAATCTGGATACGTGTTAAAAGTGGGAGCAATTAGCTAGAGTAGGTCCATGCAGAGCATTGTGGACATAGAAAATTTGCAAAATACATACGGCTCTGAATGTAGCAGAACCGTTGACTAAACTTCTCTCACAAGCAAAACATGATCAGACCTTAGTACTCTTTGTGTGTTAATCACATAGCGGTGTGATCTAGATTATTGACTCTTGTAAACCCTTTGGGTGTTGGTCACATGGCAATGTGAACTATGGTGTTAATCACATAAAGATGTGAAAATCACATGGCGATGTGAACTAGATTATTGCTCTAGTGCAAGTGGGAGACTGAAGGAGATAAGATCTAGAGGCAATAATAAAGTTGTTATTTTATATTTCCTTATTTCATGATAAATTTTTATTATTCATGCTAGAATTGCATTAACCAGAAACTTGATACATGTGTGAATACATAGACAAAACATCATGTCCCTAGTATGCCTCTACTTGACTAGCTCATTGATCAAAGATGGTTAAGTTCCCTAGTATCAGAGAGGTATCTCTGGGCCCTCTCGGTAATGCACATCATATGAAGCCTTGCAAGCAATGTGACTATTGAGTTAGTTACGGGATGATGCACTACGAAACGAGTAAAGAGACTTATCGGACTAGGTATAGATATACCGACGATCGGATCTCGGGCAGGTAACATACCGATGACAAAGGGAATAACTGTGTTGACACTACGGTTCAACCGATAAAGATCTTCGTAGAATATGTGGGAACCAATATGAGCATCCAGGTTCCTCTATTGGCTATTGACCGGAGAGGTGTATCGGTCATGTCTACATAGTTCTGGAACCCGTAGGGTCTGCACGCTTAAAGTTCGATGATGATATGTATTATATAAGTTATGTGTTTCGGTGACAGAAGGTTGTTCGGAGTCCCGGATGAGATCACGGACATGACGAGGAGTCTCGAAATGGTCGAGAGGTAAAGATTGATATATTGGAAGGTTATATTTGGACACGAAATGGTATCGGAAAGGTTTGGATATTTTTTAGAGTATTGGGAGGTTAACGAAACCCCTCGGGGGATTATTGGGCCTACATGGGCCATAGGGAAGGGGGGAGGTAGCCCACAAGTGGTGGCCATGCCCCCCTCCCATAGGGAGTCCTAATTGGACTAGGGGAGGGGGTGAGGGAGTCCTGGATTAAGGGGTCCTCGGATGGCCGGACTATTGATATGGGCCGGACTGTTGGGCTGTGAAGATACAAGACCGAAGACTCTCTTCCGTGTCCAGATGGGACTCTCCTTGGCGTGGAAGGCAAGCTTGGCTCCTGGATATGAAGATTCCTTTCTCTGTAACCGACTTTGTACAACTCTAGTCCCCTCCAGTGTCTATATAAACCGGAGGGCTTGGTCCGTAGATGCCGAATCACAAGCATAATCATACAGGCTAGACTTCTAGGGTTTTAGCCAGTACAATCTCATGGTAGATCAACTCTAGTAATACTCATATTCATCAAGATCAATCAAGAAGGAAGTAGGGTATTACCTCCATAGAGAGGGCCCGAACCTGGGTAAACATCGTGTCCCCCACCTCCTGTTACCATCAACCTTAGACGCACCACCTACCCGAGATCCGCCGGTTTTTACACCGACATTGGTGCTTTCATTGAGAGTTGTACTGCATCATCACCAAAAGGTTTGATGGCTCCGTCAATCATCTACAACAATGCAGTCCAGGGGGAGGTTTTCCTCCCCGGAAAGATCTTCATATTCGGCGGCTTCGCACTGCGGGCCAACTCGCTTGGCCATCTAGAGCAGATCGACAACTACGCCCCTGGCCACCAGGTCAGGTTTGGAAGCTTGAATTACGTTGCCGATATCCGCGGAGACTTGATCTTCGCCAGATTCGAGCCCATGGCAGCCGCTCCGTGCCACCATGATGAACATGACCTAAATCTGTCATTGGACTGTGCCCAGGAGATAGCGCCTGTAACTGCTCCGGCCCTGGATCCGGGGCAGATTGCGTCGTCCGAGGATGGGAAGCTCAACCCCGCCGCGGAATCTGCAAACCCAGCAGTGTTGGAGCCACACACAGATCCAACCTCGAGCAGGGCCTATGTCACCGGAACTTCGGATTCGTCTCTGGCCATAGGTTCCGAACCGCGTGCATCCGCGCCCATCGAACCTGATCAGGCGCCGATCGTTGAGTTCAGCTCCGCGGACATCTTCCTGCACTCACCTTTAGGCGATGTGCTAAACTCATTAAAATCCCTCTCTCTATCAGGAGACTCTCAGCCAAACTATATCCGGTTTGGATTGGAAGCTGATGGAGAATTCTGCTTCCCACCCGCCACCCACTTCATAGCCACTGTCGAAGACTTAAATGACATGCTCGATTACGGCTCCGAAGACATCGACGGTATGGATGATAATGCTGGAGAGGAGCAGGCACAAAAACCACCGCCTACAGGGCGCTGGACAGCCACCTCCTCGTATGACGTATACATGGTGGATACACCCAAAGAGAACAACGACGACAATAAAAAGGATCTAGTCAAGGATAAGCCTCATGAGAAACAACCAAAGCACCGACGTCAGCAGCGCCGCTCTAGACCACGCCATGGAAAAAACAGCAATACCGACATAGGAGAAAATAATACTCCGGACGATGCCGAAGACAACGAAGACCCCGTTGAGCCAACTTCCAAACATGATGAACGGGAGGATGGGCGAGTCAGCCCTAATGAATAGGCCATTAACGATGACTTAGAGGACAGTAATTATCTTCCACCCTCCAAGGATGAGGCGAGCCTCGGCGACGAAGACTTTATCGTGCCTAAGGAGCCCATCAATCACGAGCGCTTTAAGCGCCGGCTAATAGCCACTACAAGGAGCCTGAAAAAGAAGCAGCAACAGCTTCAAGCTGATCAAGATCTACTCAGTGATAGATGGACTAATGTCGTGGCAACCGAGGAATACAGCCTTGAGCGCCCAACCAAAAGTTACCCGAAGCACAAATTGTTACCCCAATTCGATGACGAGGCGCTGGAGCCCGTCCTACCAGCACATAATGCGGCTGACTGACCACCACGTGGCTGGGACAAAGCGGCAACTCAAGCCGAACACCAGCCCGCACTACCTCGCCGTAAAAAACAGAGACACAACAGCTCGGGGATATACATATGACCTGCAGCATGACCTGTAAAATAGAACATGTCAGACCAGATCGATCTATGGATTGCGGGGGCATGCCCCGAGGCACGAAGATGGCCATCCGGCTGGACATGACAAATATAACCATGTCCAGGCCGAATATCGCAGACGAACTCCATCCTAGCTACGTCACGACATGGCCCGACATAGAGGCGTCACACACCCTCTCTGCTTCACAGATGAAGTAATGGGACATGAATTCCCAGAAGGGTTTAAACCTGTGAACATCGCATCATATGATGGGACAACAGACCCCGTGGTATGGATTGAGGATTTTCTCCTCCATATTCATATGGCCTGCGGTAGTGACCTTCACGCCTTCAAGTACCTCCCGCTAAAACTCAAAGGATCTACACGGTACTGGTTGAGCAATTTGCCAGAAAACTCAATTAGCAGCTGGGAAGACTTGGAAGATGCCTTCCTCGACAACTTCCAGGGTACATACGTCTGACCTCCGGATGGCGACGACTTACGTCACATAGTTCAACAGTCCAGAGAGTCAGCCAAGAAATTCTGGACTAGGTTTTTAACTAAAAAGAACCAGAGCGTCGACTGTCTGGATGCCGAAGCCCTAGCGGCCTTTAAACATAGCATCCGTGATGAATGGCTCGCCTGACACCTCGGCCAAGAAAAGCTGAAGTCTATGGCAGCCCTCACGACGCTTATGACCCGCTTCTGTGTGGGCGAGGATAGCTGGCTAGCCCGTAGCAATAACAATACAAGCGAACCCGGCACTTCTGAAGCCAGAAATAGCAACGGCAAACCCCGACGCAACAGACATAAGCGTCGAAGCAACGGTGACAACATCGAGGAGATGGCGGTCAACACCAGATTCAGTGGTCCTAAGTCCGGTCAGTGGAAGAAGCCATATAAAAGAAACAATCCGGGCTCGTCCAGCTTGGACCGCATACTCGATCGTCCATGTCAAATCCACAACACTCCCGATAAACCAGCCAATCATACCAACAAAGAGTGTTGGGTCTTTAAACAGACCGGCAAGTTAAATGCTGAGAATAAGGAGAAGGGGTCGCAAAGCAAGGACGATGACGAGGAGTCTCGGCCACCGAACACAGGGGAACAAAAGAAGTTCCCCCCAAGTTAAAAGAGTGAAAATGATATACGCTACCCATATCCCCAAGAGGGAGCGCAAGCGCGCGCTCAGGGACGTTTACACGATGGAGCCAGTCGCCCCAAAATTCAACCCATGGTCATCCTGCCCGATCACTTTCGATCACAGGGACCATCCAACCAGTATCCATCATGGCGGTTCAGCCGCACTGGTCCTCGACCCAATCATTGATGGATTCCATCTCACACGAGTCCTCATGGACGGTGGCAGCAGCCTGAATCTGCTCTATCAGGATACAGTGTGCAAAATGGGTATTGATCCCTCAAGAATCAAGCCCACAAAAACCACCTTTAAAGGAGTCATACCAGGTGTAGAGGCCCGCTGTACGGGCTCAATCACACTGGAAGTGGTCTTCAGATCCCCGGATAACTTCCAAAGTGAAGAGTTGATCTTCGATATCGTCCCCTTCCACAGTGGTTATCATGCACTGCTCGGATGAACCGCATTCGCTCGATTCAATGCAGTGCCACACTATGCTTATCTCAAACTTAAGATGCCAGGACTATGCGGTGTCATAACAGTCAATGGAAACACAAAGCGCTCCCTCCGTACTGAGGATCACACCACCGTGCTGGCAGCGGAGATATAGAGCGGCCTTAACAAGCAGAACTTTAATTCAGCGGCCAAGCTCCCAGTCACTGTCAAACGAGTCCGGACTACTCTGCAGCAGAACAGTCCAGCTTGTCAAGAGCTCGACTAGCAAATTCGCCTCTGTTTCAATCCTGATCAAATGGCGGCATACGTACCACGCACACATAACTACGCTCTCAAAATACCATGGGCATAGACGGAGGCGTAACATTATTGTGGCCCATCATACGGCTCACACACATACCTTTTCCTTTTCCTTCTTATTATTTTTGTGTCTTTTTCACAGGCCTCTCTCGACGGCCTGGTCGTCGGTCCTCTCAAAGGATATATACATACCAAGGTGGGAAGCAGTATGGACGCATGAGGGAATCTCTAGATGTTCTTCTCAATGATCATTCTACCTGTCTTTGGAACTCACACGGAGCTCCCCCTGGTCTTGGCAGGTTAATCAGCTATATTGTTTATCACACTATTTGTACAAATACGCTTTGACGTATCAATCAAATTACAATGAAAATAGTTTGCGGCCCAATTTATGTGTCATTAACTTGCTTTTTCATTTTATTTCGTTATTCTTATTGATTGCACCCGTACACTTTGATACGCTTTAAATTCGCTAGGAGCTTCATTACGCCCCATAATACGGCAACAAAGTCTGAACACTTTTTTATAATATAGTTCGGCACCCCGAAGTTATAGCATTATATGCATCAACTCCGAATCATGTCTTTGGTCAATAGTTGGGTTGCCTGGCTCTTGTGCTTACTACCTTACATTCCGCTATATTGGCTAGGATAGTAAAGGGAGAACTACTGCGATTGTGTCCTAGTTCATCCGGATGAGCACCTTAGTAGAGAAAGCCGAAAACTGACTGTCATGATGCGGCGAGAGTCGGTCAGTTGTTCGAGAGGTCACGAATCTTTTGCGATTTTTTCTGCATTATGCGATGAATCGGTTTTTATCAGATCAGGTGTTTACAGTACCCCCAAGTTCGGACTTACGAACACTAGGGGCGGCGCCTAAATTTCTATTGTCAAACTCCTATGGCTAAAGCCACATAGTCCAATTGCCTGGTTCGTCGCACTAAACACCTCCTTTAAGGACCAAACTCTGGAGTAAAGAGTGTTTAGATTCATCCCGAACACCCCCGTACTACCTACGTGGGGGCAGAAGCCGAGGACTGGCCAACTCTCAGATTTAATAAAACACCGCACAGGAGGCAAAATTTTAAATAACAGGCATTATATTACATAACGGTTCTATTTCATAATACAGGAAGGGACAATATAAATGACTTCATTCAAAGATAATGTCTTTTGAACACTGCCCCTCTACAATGCGGGATCCCTTCAGGACATCTTCAAAATACCGCTCGAGCGTGCGGTGCTCCTTGCCCAAGAGTGATCCCTCGGTCGCAAGCTTCACGACGTCCATCTTCGCCCACTGTATCTTGACTCGGGCGAAGGCCATCCGCGCGCCTTCGATGCAGACCGACCGCTTGATGGCATCAAGCCGAGGGCATGCATTCTTCACGAGCCCGAAGTAGCTGCTGGGTATGGCTTCGGTAGGCCACAACCGGATTATTAAATCCTTCATGGCTAGTTCGGCCACCCTATGCAGTTCGACCAGCTGTTTTAGCTCATCGCTAAAGATCACCAGATGTTCTGGCGCAAGGTATTGCGACCAAAACAGCTTCTCCGTGGAGCTCCCCTCTTCGGCTCGGAAGAACTCTGCAGCGTCTGAAATGCTGCGCGGCAGATCCGCAAACGCCCCTGGAGAACTCCAAATCCGGGTCAGTAAGAGGAACCTTTTCTTCACATATTTGCTCTGCATAATAAAGGCCTTACCCGCCGCGATTTTTCTGACCTCCTGGACTTCCTGGAGGGTGCCCTGGGCTTCAGCCCGGGCATCGTGTGCGCTCTGGCGGGCCTTGGCAAGTTCGGACTCTTGATCCGCAATGTTGCGCTCCAAGGACTCGCATTTCTTTACGGCGTCCTGGAGCTCCTGCTAGACCTCAACAACCCTGGCCTCATGCTTTTCACGGGAGGCTTGTTCCTTGGCCGCTCTCTCCTTGGCCTCGACCAGCACCTTCTTGAGGGTCTCCACCTCGGTCGCCGCTGAGGGAGTCCTGGATTAAGGGGTCCTCGGACGGCCGGACTATTGATATGGGCCGGACTGTTGGGCTATGAAGATACAAGACTGAAGATTCTGTCCCGTGTCTAGATGGGACTCTCCTTGGTGTGGAAGGCAAGCTTGGCGATCGTATATGTAGATTGCTTTCTTTGTAACCGACTTTGTACAACCCTAGTCCCCTCCAGTGTCTATATAAACCGGAGGGCTTAGTCCGTAGGGACAGATACACAATCCTCATAGGCTAGACTTTTAGGGTTTAGCCATTACGATCTCGTGGTAGATCAACTCTTGTAGTACTCATGTCATCAAGATCAATATAGCAGGAAGTAGGGTATTACCTTGATAGAGAGGGCCCAAACCTGGGTAAACATCGTGTCCCCCGCCTCCTGTTACCATCAACCTTAGACGCATAGTTTGGGACCCCCTACCCGAGATCCACTGGTTTTGACACCGACATTGGTGCTTTCATTGAGAGTTCCGCTGCATCGTCACCAGAAGGTTTTGATGGCTCCATCAATCATCCACAACAATGCAGTCCAGGGTGAGGTTTTCCTCCCCGGACAGATCTTTGTATTTGGCGGCTTCGCACTACGGGCCAACTCGCTTGGCCATCTGGAGCAGATCGACAGCTACGCCCTTGGCCATCAGGCCAGGTTTGGAAGCTTGAACTATACCGCCAATATCCGCGGAGACTTGATCTTCGACAGATTCGAGCCCATGACAGCGGCACCCTGCCGCCACGATGAACATGACCTAAATCTGTCATCGGACCGTGCTCAGGAGATAGCTCCTGTGACTGCTCCGACCCTAGATCCGGAGCAGATCGCGCCATCCAAGGACGAGAAGCTCAACCCCGCCATGGAAGCCGCAGACTCAACAACGCTAGAGCCGAACACAGATCCGACCTCTAACGAGGCCTGTGTCATCAGAACCTCGGACTCGTCTCCGGCCATAGGATCCGAACCACGTACATCCATGCCTACCGATCAGGCGCCGATCGTTGAGTTTAGCTCCGCGGATATCTTTCGGCACTCACCTCTAGGCGATGTGCTAAACTCATTAAGGGCCCTTGCCTTATCTGGGGATTCTCAGCCGAACTATATCGGGTTCGAATTGGAAGCTGAGAGCGGAGAATTCCAATCCCCACCCACCACCCACTTCATAGCCACTATCGAAGATTTGACCGACATGCTCGATTATGAGTCTGAAGACATCGATGGTATGGACGACGATGCCGGAGAGGAGCAGATGCAAGAAGCACCGCATACAGGGCGCTGGACGGCCACCTCCTCATATGATGTATATATGGTGGATACACCCAAGGAAAACGATGGCGATGACAAAAAGGATTCAGTCGAGTATAAGCCTCCTGAGAAGCAGCCAAAGTGCCGACGTCAGCGGCGCCGCTCTAAATTACGCCATGGAAAAAACAGCGATACTAGCACAGGAGAAAATAATACTCCGGATGATGCCGAAGACAATAAAGACCCCGTTGAACCAACTTTTGAATAGGTCAAACGGGAAGACGGGCGAGCCAGCCCCGATGAACAGGCCATGAATGAAGACTCGAAGGACAATAATTACATGCCTCTCTCCGAGGACGAGGTGAGCCTCGGCGATGAAGAATTTATCGTGCCTAAGGATCCCGTCGAGCAGGAGCTTTTTAAGCGCCAGCTAATAGCCACTGCAAAGAGCCTGAAGAAGAAGCAGCAACAGCTTCAAGCTGATCAAGATCTGCTCAATGATAGATGGACTGAGGTCTTGGCAGCCGAGGAATATGGCCTCGAGCGCCCAACCAAAAGTTACCCGAAGTGCAAATTGCTACCCCAATTCGATGACGAGGCGCTGGAGCCCGCACTACCAGCGCGTGATGTGACTGACCAACCACCACGTGGCCGGGATAAAACGGCAACTCAGTCCGAACACCATCCCGCACTACCTCACCGAAAAATAGAAACACAATAGCTCAGGGATACACACATGACCTGCGGCATGACTTAGAAGATAGAGCAGGCCAGACTAGATCGATCTATGGATTGCAGGGGTGCGCCCCAATGCACGATGACGGCCACCTTGCCAGACGTAACAAATACAACCCTATTCGGGACGAATACCGCAAACCAACTCCACCCGAGCTGCGTCGCGACGTGGCCCTACATAGAGGCGCCGCACACCCCCTATGCTCCACTGATGAAGAATGGAACATGAATTCCCAGAAGGGTTTAAACCTGTAAACATTGAATCATATGATGGGACAACAGATCCTGCGCTATGGTTTGAGGATTTTCTTCTCCATATTCATATGGCCCGCGGTGATGATCTCCACGCCATCAAGTACCTCCCGCTAAAACTCAAGGGACCAGCTCGGCACTGGTTGAACAGTCTGCCCGAAAACTCCATCGACAGTTGGGAGAACCTGGAAGACGCCTTCCTTGACAACTTCCAAGGTAACTATGTCCGACCTCCGGATGACGACGACCTAAGTCACATAATCCAACAGCCCGAAGAGTCAGCCAGGAAATTCTGGACTAGGTTCTTAACTAAAAAGAACCAGATCGTCGACTGTCCGGATGCCGAAGCCCTAGCGGCCTTCAAACACAACATCCGTGACAAATGGCTCGCCCGAATCCTCGGCCAAGAAAAGCCAAAGTCCATGGCAGCCCTTACGATGCTTATGACCCACTTTTGTGCGGGCGAAGATAGCTGGGTAGCTCGTCGCAACAACAACTCAGGTAAACCTGGCACCTCTGAAGCCAGAGATAGCAACGGCAAGCCCCGCCGCAGCAGACACAAGCGTCAAAACAACGGTGACAACACCAAAGACACGACAGTCAACACCAGATTCAGTGGTTCCAAGTCCGGTCAGCGAAAGAAGCCACATAAAAGAAACAATCCGGGCCCGTCCAATTTGGACTGCATACTCGATCGTCCATGCCAAATCCATGACACTCCTGATAAACCAGCCAACCATACTAACAGAGAATACTGGGTGTTCAAACATGCCAACAAGTTAAATGCCGAACACAAGGAGAAGGAGCCGCAAAGCGAGGATGACGATGAGGAGCCCCAACCACCGAACACAGGGGGTCAGAAGAAGTTTCCCCCCAATTCAAAATGGTGAACATGATATATGCTAGCCATATCCCCAAGAGGGAGCGGAAGCGTGCGCTGAGGGACGTCTACGCCGTGGAGCCAGTCGCCCCAAAATTTAACCCATGGTTGTCCTGCCCGATCACTTTTGATCGCAGAGACCATCCGACCAGTATCCGTCATGGTGGTTCAGCCGCACTGGTCCTCGACCCAATCATCGATGGGTTTCATCTCACACGAGTCCTAATGGACGGTGGCAGCAGCCTGAACCTGCTTTATCAGGATACAGTGCGCAAAATGGGTATTGATCCCTCAAGAATCAAACCCACTAAAACCACCTTTAAAGGTGTCATCCCAGGCGTAGAGGCCTGTACGGGCTCAATCACACTGGAAGTGGTCTTCGGATCCCCGGATAACTTTCGAAGCGAAGCGTTAATCTTCAATATCTTCCCTTTCCGCAGTGGCTATCATGCACTGCTCGGACGAACCGCATTCGCTTGATTCAATGCGGTGCCACACTATGCTTATCTCAAGCTCAAGATGCCCGGTCCACGCGGTATCGTAACAGCCAATGGAAACACGGAATGCTCCCTCCGTACCGAGGAGCACAACGCTGCCCTCGCAGTAGAAGTACAGAGCGACCTCTTTAGGTCGAACCTTAATTCGGCAGCCAAGCTCCCATACACTATCAAACGAGTCCGAACTACCCTGCAGCAGGACAGTCTAGCTCGTCAAGAGCTAGACTAGCAATTTGGACTCCGTCCCAACCCCGACCAAACTGCGGCCTTCGTACCGCGCATACATAACTACGCACTCAAAATACCACGGGGATAGACGGAGGCACAACTAGGTTGTGTTACATGATGCGGCTCAACCGCTCCCGGACACACATTATTTTACATTTCCTTTTTCTTTTCAGGTTACTTTTTGTCTAGGACGTTACTAGCGACCTGATTGCAAGACCTATCAAAGGACGTATATACCAAGGAGGGAAGTAGCTCGAACGCACGAGGGATGATACGTCTCCAACGTATCTATAATTTATGAAGCATTCATGCTATTTTATTATCTGTTTTGAATGATTATGGGCTTTATTATACACTTCTATATTACTTTTGGGACTAACCTATTAACCGGAGGCCCAACCCATATTGTTGTTTTATTGCCTATTTCAGTATTTCGAAGAAAAGGAATATCAAACAGAGTCCAAACGGAATGAAACCTTCGGAAAAGTTATTTTTGGAACAGAACCAATCCCAGGAACTTGGAGTGCAAGCCAGGGGATCATCGAGGAGGCCACGAAATAGGGGGGCGCGCCCACCCCCCCGGGCGCGCCCTACCCTCTCGTGGGCCCCTCGAGGCTCCCCCGACCGATTTCTTTCGCCTATATATTCCCTCGTTGTAACGCCCCGGATACAACTTTCCATATTCATAACTCCGACTCTTGCCATTTCCGGCTATGTAATTTATTTTTCCTCCGTGGTTGGGTTTTTCTCTGTTGTTTTGCATTTTGTTCTTGTTATGCATCTCGTCTCATCGCATCATCCGCATTGCATCCGCATGTTTTCATAAACCTCGTTACCGTCATTGTTTTTAAAACATGCATTCGCTCGTAGTTGTCGCGTCACCCCTTGCTTCCGTTGACCTTTCTCAGACCAACCCTTCTTTTGCTGTCCGACCATTTGACCCTCTCTACAGAGTGCACTGAACCCCTCGCGCACGCATCCGAGACTCCCCCGAACCCGACCCGAGCTGTCGTGACCGTTGGATCCGGATCATCCCCAAACATCCACAAAACATCTCCGTTTTGTTAATTGGGCTCCCTAACTATTTTATTCGCGACCGTCTGTTTACGATCGTAGGGATGAGGTAGCCGTAACCTAATCCACCTAATGTATATATATTGTCCTACCCTAAATCTTAGGGGAGCTGTCCCATCCTCCCAGCCGCCGCCGCCGCACCCATTTCCCACCTCGGGATCCTCTCATTCCCCCTGCACCAACCATCAGCCACACCCAGATCCAATACATCCATCCCATCGACCCATCTCGAGTCAACGACCGCCAACGCTCAAATCCCGCAGGAGCCCTAGCTCCACCTCCTCGCCCCCATCCCCGTCTCCTGGATCCATCCTCGCGCCCTGGATCCGTGCCTCGAGCACCTCCGTGGAGCCAAGCCCCGAGCGCCTCCTCTGCTTCGTCCCGCGCGCATGAGCCCAACGGGAGAGGAGCTCCTCAACACCGTGCTCCTCACCGACGCCTGCGCCCGCAACCAGGCTCCTGAGGCCGAGCCTCCTGCCTCGTCCGCGCGAGCCCGCGTCGGCGACCACCGGGACCGCGTCGCCCTCTCCTTCACTTTCTTCTCCCTGCCTCCCTTTTTCCTACTGCCTTCCTCCCTTGCCTCTCTCTCCAGCATGCACCCTCTCTCTCCCATGTCTCTGCAGGAAAACGCCATGGCCGCCCCGGAGCTCCACCATCGCCCTGGCCTCGGATCCGGCCGATTCCCATCGCCTGGAGCCGCCACACCAAGTCCCCTGCCTCGCCGGAGCCTGCTACAGCCCTGCCTTCGCCGCCTTGCCTCGCCGTCCCCGCCGCCAAGTCCGACCGTGGCCGTCGCCCCCTGCATCCTCTGCTTCGAGCAGGAGGACGAGCGCGCCGCCCCTGCTGCGTTGACCCCGCGCCTTGACCCGTGCCTCGCTTCGTCCACCTGCGCGCGTTGACCGTGCTCCCTCCTCCTGGTTCGATCAGGCAAAGGCCCAGCGCCCTCCTTTGCCTCCCCTCCAGCGCCCAAGGCCCAGCCTGCTCCAGATCTGGCCTGCTGGACTCCAGATCTGGCCCAGCCAGCGCCCTCCTCCACCAAGCCGGCCTGCCAGGCCTCCTACATCGACTGGGCCGAGCCCATGGGTGAGCAGCCCCCCAGCGCCCCTCTGTTTTTTCACCAATTGGGCCAGACAGATTCGGCCCGTGACTTGTTTTTTTTCTGTGCTGCGATTTTCCTAATTATCCAGAGATTGCCAGTTTTTCAGAAAACCCCTCCATGTTCATGCATATAATAACTCATTAACCGTGCATCATATGTAAATAATTTATATATGTAAAATGCTTAGAATTCTGTCTAGTTTCATAATATTCAATTGTCTTCCATGTTTGAAATGTTTAAATTGCTGTTTGATTAAATTTGCTTAAATGCCATGTTAAAATGATTTATTTCATAACTAAATAACCATAGTTCCGTTTTAAATAAACTTTATATGTAAATGGGGTGGAAAAATGCCTAGTTTAACATGGTCCACTTTATTTTCCTGTTTAACAACTCTAAAATATGGTTTAGAGCAGAACAGTACCAAACTCAAAATATCCATATGAGGATTTTCTGGAATTGTTGTTTGTTGTTTCCGGCCTCATTTAAACTTGCCTACATAGGTAGTTTCATCATGCTTCACCTCTTGCCATGTTTAACAACATTTAATATTGTTGTGTACCTAAACGAGAGCGAACTAAATACTTGCATGTGGTGTTTCGTCAATATGCAACTCGTTGCATATTGAGCTCCACTTAACTTGTAGTATTGTTTGTTGCACTTTGCCATGCTTTTAAACCGGACATGCATCATACTTGTTTGTGCATCATGCCATGATTATGCTTGTGTGTTTACCATATTGTTTGCTTCTTTCCGGTTTGCTTCTCTTGTTAACTTCGGTTTCATTCCGGAGTTGTGAGGATTCGATCGACTACTACCGTTCGTCTTCTTGATGGACTCGTTCTTCTTCCTTGCAGGATTTCAGGCCAGATGACCACTACCCTGGATCTCACTACTATCATTGCTATGCTAGTTGCTTCGTTCTATCGCTTTGCTGCGCTACCTATCACCTGTTTTTCAAGCCCCCCATATTGCCATGAACCTCTAACCTTTGACACCTTTCCTATGCAAACTGTTGTTTGGCTATGTTAACGCTTTTGCTCAGCCCCTCTTATAGCGTTGCTAGTTGCAGGTGAAGTTGAAGATTTCTCCATGGTGGACAGGATTTCGGTTGGGATATCACAATATCTCTTATATTATTAATGCATCTATATACTTGGTAAAGGGTGGAAGGCTCGGCCTTATGCCTGGTATTTTGTTCCACTCTTGCCGCCCTAGTTTCCGTCATACCGGTGTTATGTTCCCGGATTTTGCGTTCCTTACGCGGTTGGGTGATTTATGGGACCCCCTTGACAGTTCGCTCTGAATAAAACTCCTCCAGCAAGGCCCAACATTGGTTTTACCATTTGCCTCACCTAGCCCTTTTTTCCCTTGGGTTTCTGGAGCCCGAGGGTCATCTTTATTTTAGCCTCCCCGGGCCAATGCTTGTCTAAGTGTTGGTTCAAACCGAGCGATGTCCGGCGCCCCCTGGGCAACCAGGGTCTATGCCAACCCGATGTCTGGCTCATCCGGTGTGCCCTGAGAACGAGATATGTGCAGCTCCTATCGGGATTTGTCGGCACAACGGGAGGTCTTGCTGGTCTTGTTTTACCATTATCGAAATGTCTTGTAAACCGGGATTCCGAGTCTGATCGGGTCTTCCTGGGAGAAGGTATATCCTTCATTGATCGCGAGAGCTTATCATGGGCTAAGTTGGGACACCCCTGCAGGGTATAATCTTTCGAAAGCCGTGCCCGCGGTTATAGGCAGATGAGATTTGTTAATCCGATTGTAGATAACTTGACACCTGATCCGAATTAAAACGCATCAACCGTGTGTGTAGCCGTGATGGTCTCTTTTCGGCGGAGTCCGGGAAGTGAACACGGTTTTGGGTTATGTTTGACGTAAGTAGGAGTTCAGGATCACTTCTTGATCATTACTAGATGACGATCGTTCCTTTGCTTATCTTCTCGCTCTTATTTGCGTATGTTAGTCACCATATTATGCTTAGTCACTGCTGCAACCTCACCACTTTACCCCTTCCATTCCCTTTAAGCTTTGCTAGTCTTGATACCCATGGTAATGGGATTGCTGAGTCCTCGTGGCTCACAGATTACTACAACAACAGTTGCAGGTACAGGTTATGCGATGATCATGACGTGAGAGCGATGCTTGTTTGTGTTGAGATCTTCTGCTTCTTCGATCAGGGGATAGGTTCCAGGTCGGCAGCCTGGGCTAGCAGGGTGGATGTTGTTTGAGTTTCTGTTTGTGTTTCATCCGTAGTCGGATGTTAATCTTATGTATGATGATGTTGTATTCGTGTGGCATTGTATGCCTCTTGTATGTATCCCCATCTATTATGTAATGTTGATGTAATGATATCCACCTTGCAAAAGCGTTTCAATATGCGGTTCTATCCTTGGTGGGACCTTCGAGTCTCTTTAGGATAGTATCGCATATTGGGCGTGACAAGTTGGTAATCATAGCCTCGACCGACCATAGGAGCACCCTTGATTGTTGGCCGTTGTTGAGTCTAGAAGAAAACTATTTTGAGTCTTAGGATTATATATATCGGAGAGTAGGATTCTTTTTACTCCTCAGCCCCCTTCGTCGCTCTGGTGAGGTCTCCTGATGTAGATGTTTTGACTTTCCTCTCCTCAAATTTCACTAAAAAAAATTTAGGATCACGCGGGTATCTTGGAATCGTTCCGATGGTTTTGTGACGAGAACATTGTTCTTGGTGCCTCCTGTCTATTATGTGGCATTGACCCGGGGAGTTGAGCTCCGAGGTGTTGTCGTCATAATTTTATCATTGCAGTTCTGGAATACCTGAGCTTTGCCGACATCGAAAATCTCTTTTATGCAGTTGTTGGTGTGATAATCTCGACACCACCCAGTACTGGGGAGTTTGGGAGTATTGCCATAACTCGTATAACGGATGCTTTTCGAAGGTTGAGGTACACGATTTCCGAAGTTTTCTTGGTTATGTGTTGACGGATGGATACAGCTGGATGTAGGTATTGTTAGTTTGGGTGAGATATATTGCTTCCCCTGTATCCCCAACACCAGATTGCATAACCAGAAAGTTTCGGGAGTTTATAGGTGGGAATTCAAGTAGCTCCTAGAATATCTTTCCGACAGATGCGTGATATGGGATTGGGTAAATCTCTATCAGATGTATTTGTTCCGGCTTATTCTGCAAGTCAAATCCTTTGTTTTGTTTTATTTGTGGTATTCGAGTTGCTTCGAAGTCAAATGTTGATTCCATACCTTTCCTAAGCAGTGTTCTCATATTTCTATGGGAGTACTAATCCTTTTGATCATCGAGATTGTTATGTCAATTTTTTCCAACCCGTGTGCTTCTCCTCAAGTGGATCCGATCATTTTCAACATCCGCAAGATCAACTCTAAGTTTTCTCACTGGTGTTTGTTTCATCCGTCCCCAAGTTGCCTTTTTTTTCCTGTCCTCCCACCCTTTTTCTTCAAGGACTCAGATTTCTTAATCATGTATCCTTTTATTGATGGGAAGTCTCTCCATTTTTCTTCCGTCAATGTTCTTATCCGGTGATTTCCCATGAAGATGCTCAACAGTTTCAAGTTCATCAATCTTCATCCTCGTATTCTTTTCCGGTGGATTTAATTCAAGCTTTCAGTGTCGATCATATTCCTTTCCTCGTGTCAAATGCTTTCTCATGCCGGTGCACCTCTCAATCACTCACCTCTTACTATTCATTTGTTCCGGAGTGTTGAAGATATCTTAGAAGATTTGTGTTTCCATTCTCAATCCGTTCAAGTTATTTTGGAGATTATTATCTCATTCAAGCCATTTAATTCTACCGGTGCAATCTCTCTTAAAAATCGTTCAACGGTGTTTTTTTTGAGTGGGCCCTAACCCACAGGTCTTTTCCCAGGATCTTACCTGACTCTTCTAATTATTCTGGAGCTATTCCCAAATTCTTTTCCAAGTTTGACGTAAGAATGAATTCTCATCAGTCATATTCCTTCTCCAAGATTGCTTTCAAATCATTTTCATTGTTGGCTCAACCTCTGGTTTTTCATTCTCCCGGAGCATCTCAACAATTTATGGTGGTGTTTCTCGTCGCCATTCTCAGATTTTGAAGACCGAAGAAGAGTTCCTCTTAAATCCTTACCCGTTCTTCCAAAGATGCGTAGTTCAAGTTTGATGTCATCCTCTCATAATTGTTTTACATTGTGAGAATTCTTTTCACCCATCCGGAGCATTTCATGAGTTGTTTCCATTTCTTTCCTCCGAAGGCCATCATGTCATAATTCTTCATTCTCAGCGTGTAGCTATCATTCTCCAAATCTTACCGGTCAATCGTTCAAATACCCTCTAATCAGTTCATGATCTCTTCGTTCTCATGTATCTAAATCCCCTCAAGTATCTTCATTAGTTTTCCAATTCTTCCCGGTAAATTGTGCCTTCGCTATGTTCATTTTCAGTTCTTACGGTGGTTCGTTCAAGATTTCTCTTCCTATTGTCGGGGAAACTGATCCACGAACACCTATGTGGTCGGCGGACCGAGCCCTTTTCAGTTCGGCGGGGGGCGGAGGTCGCACGAAGAGCAGATCGAGGCGAAGCACACGAGCAGTTTACCCAGCTTCGGAGCTCCCCGGAGAGATAATACTCCTACTGCTGCTTGTCTGATTGTATTCTTGCTCGAGAGAGCTAAGTGTTTTTCTGGCTTTCGAATGAGCCGAACCCCCCCTACGTTGCGCATGGGCCTCCTTTTATATGCTCAAGGGGTCACCGACAGGTGGCAACGCAGAGAAGGGTAAAAGCGTAAAAAGAGAGGTGGTTGGTACAGCTACCTGTACAGTGTATCCTACCTAACCCTGACGGCAGGGGACAAGGGCATTAAATGCTCGTCTGTGTCGCCCAAACAGTGCAGAGAGGTACCGTCAGGGACGCCACCGCTCGCCACGATGGCAGTCTTGTCAGCTTTGCATGCCACCGCGCACCGCTGGCTGCACAGCCTCCCGCCACGCGCGCCTGGAAAGGCCCCCAGGGCGACACGTTGGTGGATGTGCTGGAGCGTGGGTACAGAGTGGCCGCCTGCCGCGGCAAGCGCCTTGCCGCGGCCGTTGTCTTGTCGGGTCCGGAAGCTTGTCGCTCACCAGGCCTCGAGACGCCTTGGTTGGTCTTCCCGGCAAGCTCCTCTTTCCGGGGCCTTGTTGCCTTGCCGGGACGCGTGGCGCGTCGCGGCAAGTTCCTTTGGATGCCGTGGTTGGCCTTCCCGGCAAGCTCCTCTTGCCAGGGGCCTTGTCTCCTTGGCTTGAATACTTTGTTCTTGAATGGCTCCAAAGGAACCACAGAGGGCCTTGGCGGTCACCCGGCAAGCCTTGCCGCGGGGTGCTGCAACTGCCCGTGCACAAGTTCGGGGTACTAGGGTACCCTTATTCTAGTACACCGACAGGAGCCCCCGGGCCTGGGCCATACACGGTGCCGAGCGCTGTTGGGCCAGGCCCAAAACAGGGCACGGGCACACGCGGCCTGGGTTACGCCGAATCTTGCTCCGTATCCACCGCGCCCTCCCCTAACGGCACGCGTTGAATGCGGCGTCGTGGGAGAGATCGTGGGTGGTTTCTTTATTCGGAAGGGCGAAACGTCCGCCCCCTCCCTCTTTATAAGCAGGGGAAACAGGGGCAGTTCGCCCATCTTTCCATTTGTTGCTCCAACTCCAGAAATCTCCGCCGCTCCCCCCTTCTTCTCGAAGCAGAAATAGAGCAGCACTCCGCCCCCATCGCCACCAGCATCACCGATGCCGCCGATCTCCCCCACCACCTCCGGCATGGCTCCAAAAGCCGACAAGGGGAAGGGCGTGAAGTCGGCCGAGGCGCAGCGGCTCGCGGCGCTGCGGAAGGAGCGGGCCCTCTTCCCCCCTCAGCTCGGTGCGCAGGAGCTGAGGGAGTACTACTGCCTCTTCTGGTCGACGGAGACGCGTGCGCATCCGCGCACGAGGGTACTCCCGGCTGCAGCATCGGAACTGGCTCCAAGCGGGTACCCCTTCTTCGTGTTGCTCTTCTACTGCGGGCTCTGCCCGCCTTTTTCTGATTTCTTCTGCGACATTATGAACACCTACGGGTTCTGCCTCCTTGACTTCACCCCCAACGCTGTTCTGACCATGGCAGTTTTCGCACATCTGTGCGAAAACTTTGTCGGAGTCCACCCGAACGTGGCCCTTTTCCGCCACTTCTTCATGCCTCGGGTTGAGAGAGGAGAGCCTCTTGCTGGCGGGATTGCTTGGATCTCGAGAGTCGGCAAGAAGGAAGCGTATCTGGAGGGTGAGCTCCGTAGAAAGTGGGAGGAGTGGAGAGCGGAGTGGTGCTGGATCGTCGAGGAGAACCCTCAGCCGTTCACTGCCCTGCGCCAAGCCCCAATAGTGCGCAGCAATGATTGGAGCAATGTGGCCCCGGAGGACGACAGGCTGAAGATTGCCGTCACCCGGATCCTTCGCCTCAGGCTTGCCGGGCTCACTGTAGGCGTCGTTGGTGCAGATTTTCTTCGCCGCCGCATCGCCCCCCTGCAGGAGAGGGGGAGACCCGCCTGGGAGTTCAAGAACTCGGCGGATATCATGAGGCTGCGCCCGGGCCTCAATTTCAACTTCACGGTCTTGGAATTGGATGCGATGCTCCTGGAACTATTCAAGCGTGACCCTCAGCACCCATTTACGTTGCCGCGGAATGTCGTTCCGCTGTGCAACAATTCTTCACTTGACCGCATCCGCGCAATGATGCCGTTGTGCGATTCGCACGAAATCGCCCCAACTTGGCAAGAGCCTGCGGATGACGTCGTGCGGGCGTTCTTCGACGACTTGGTAGAAGTGCCGGTCCGCACTGACGAGCAAAAGAGCCTTACCCGCGACACCACTGATGATGAGATGCAGCGCATCGCCACCAGGCTGGAAGAGGTGGCGGCAGCAGTCGCCGCGGGCGAGTTCGGGTTCACCATGGAGGAGGCAGAGGCAGCAGAGGCGGCAAGCCTTGCCGAGCGCGTGGAGTTTGCTGGCGAGGAAGATCTTGCCGGCCCTGAAGCTGAGCCGAGCGAGCCTGGCGAGGAGGAGCCCGAACCTTCAGACAGCTTGCCGCAGGCGGAGCCCCCGGCCCCGCCAAGAAGGCGTCTCCGCAAGGCCGCAGACGCAGTGGGGCGGCAAACGGGTCAACAGCCGCCGAGCCGCGCGACACGCTCTACCGCGGCAAGCACCGTTGCCGCGGGAGCGCCTCACGCCGCTGCGGCAATTGGAGCGGGGTCTTCCCGGTCCACCGCTGCTGCTCCTGCCAAGCGGGCTAGGGAGCCTACTCCTCCGCCTCGCCATACCGGAGGCGAGCCGGACTTCGATCTCTCCGCGCTCAGCTCCGACGACGAAGAAGAAGAGTAAGATCCCCTTGTTGTCCTCGTAGTTCTTCGGTTCTTGCTATCTTGTTGCTTTCGTCTTGTATCTAACTTGCTTTGATCTGAATCTATTCCTTTTCAGGACACTGGCCCAGAGAGCGGTGAAGAGAGCCAAGGCCCCGGTGATTGTCATCAAAGATGATCCCACCGTGTCAGCAGGGGGTGTGTCTGAGACCACCTTGACGGACCCGACAACTACTACCCAAAGCAGCCCCCAGTGCAGCCCCCAGCGTAAGTTTATAGTTTACTTCCTGCTGTCAGGCGCGCATGGGTGCTCTTTTCTCTACTGATATCTTGACTGTTGATTTGTGTAGGAGCAGAACAGCCCCACCAGGAATGCCTGGAAGCTGCTCCCGAAGTGCCATCTGCTTCGACTACGCCACCAAGGGAGGAGTCCCCAGCAAGGGAGCGCTCTCCGGCAAGGGAGAACTCTCCGGCAAGGGACAGTTCTCCGGCAAGGGAAGGCACCAGTGATCCTCAGGCAGTCGAGACCGCAACCGCAGATCCTAGCACATGTAATCTTCTTGCGTGAAAACTTTCCTTGGTTCTTCTTCTTCTGACTTAGCTTTCCTGACTTTCTGCTTGATTTTTCTCCCTTTTTCGTTCCTCAGATCCATCTGCTGCGGAGCCAATGGACACCGAGGACGCCGACGAGGAGAACGCGCGCGGCAACAACGACGATGCCGCCGCCACTGAAGAAGAGGCCGGTGCTAATGACCCCGCCGATGAAGAGTCCGCCAAGGCTGCCGCCGCAGAAGCGAGCGAGGAATCCGGCGATCACACTGACGGCCCCAAGGCCGCAGGAGCGCCAGGCGCTACACCGACTGCCGATCCCTCCGCCGCTGCTGCAGAGCCAGGCTCCGAAGAGCCGCAGCCCGCCGCCTACCTGAAGGCCGGCGATGGCATGTTCATCAAGCTCCCCTGGGCGTCGAGCTCCAGGGCGCCGGTCGAAGGAGAAACCTTCACCGAAGAGGTTCTCGCCTCTGCTGGGCTGGCGCTTGTCGACGCGCCAAGCAGCAGCAGCGACGAGTCTGAGGAGGAGCGGCTGCTGCGGAAGCTGCTGTCTCTTTACCGCGCCCGCCAAGCCAAACTGGCGTCCCGAGAGGCGCTTGTCGCGAAGGCGGGGTTGACATTGAGAAGCGCGCGGAGGAGCTCCGGGGCCTTAGGCAGGAAACTCTCCGGTCCTTGGCGGAGGGGCGGGAGCAACTTCTCGAGGAGCGAAAAGCCTTCCTCCTCGAGAAGGCTGAAGCTGAAGAGAAGCAACGGCTTGTCGCCGAAAGGCTATCTGCACAGGAGGGTGATTTGGCACAGCGCAAGGTCAATCTTGACAGCCACGAGGAGGAGCTTGCCGCGCGCGAGCAAGCAATAGGCGGGGCGCTCAAGGAAGCAAAGGACGCCGCCACAGCTGCTGAGGCCGCCAAGAAGGAGCTGGAGATGAAGGTGGCGCAGCTGGAGGCAGATCTCAAGGTGAGCGGCGAGGAGCTTGCCGTGCTTAAGCGCGAGCACGAGAAGGACGCTGCCGCTCATGGTGAGCTGTAGGGTCTTCTCGCTGAGAGGGGCAAGGAGCTCAGCGCCGCCAAGGATTCAAATGCAGACCTGGAGTTGAAGCTGGCCATGTTGACTCAGACGCTGGACGTCACCAGGGAGCGAGAGGTGACCTTGTCGGAGAAGGTCAAGGCCGACGGGCGCTGCTGGCGAATGCTGCTGCCGCCCACGACGCCTTCAGGGAGACAGTGGAGCATTTGACTGAAGGTCTTGTGGATGCTGCCGCTGCCATCGACGGGGAGTTGACGCAGCTGGGGATGGAGGATTTTGGGTATCCCTCCGACGAGCATCTCCAACCCAGTGCCAAGCTCAGCCTGTTCTTCAAAGGCGTGAAGACGGCCCTCCAGCGACTCCGGGAGAGGATCCCAAAGCAGCTGGCCGACGAGTCGCGCAGGATCTGCGCAGGCGCTCTCCAGAAGGTGCTGATGAAGGTGGCCTTCTGCAATCCAGTCCTCAATTTCACCAACGTCCTCAAATCCTTGCCGCCGGATGCTGATCGGGATGCGCTCAAGGCCCTCGTCGCACCCATTGTGGAAAAGGTGAGCGAGATCAAGAGGGTTGAGGGCGATCGCGTAGATTAGGCCGCCCTTCTTTTCTTTTTCTTTTGTCGCTGCTGGTCATGTCATGAGAACATTCTCTTAGAGCTGCGACAAGTTATCTTGTAATATAACTCTATTGCTGGTATCAATGATCGCTATGTTATTTCCTTTACTTGATTCCCTGCTTTGTATGTTTTTACCCTACGCTTTTAGGGAACTTGTCGGCGCAGGCACCTTTGCCGCGAGCGCTGAGTGCGGGACATCAGCAGCCTGCTGGCGATGCCGCTTCCAACAAGAAACCTTGTCGCAACTAGTTGCAGCTCACTTAAGTTGTTGAGTGGACTCGAAACAAAGTAAGGGCGCAACTAGCTACGAGTTGGTTCCTCCACGCACAGGTTTTCCATACAAAGAACGGTCGTTCAAGGAATATAACTTAAAAATTTAAAAACTGATTTCTCAAACTTTGGCAACTTAGCTTTTCTGTCGTTTGCTTTCCGGCAAGACGAAACTTGCTTGAACGATGCCTGGTCCACATCATAATCTTCTCCTTTCCCCCTGGCAAACTTGTGTGCGAGGGAACCTTGCTTTCCTTTATTAGAAAAAGAAAGAAGAGAAAATGAAGATATGGTGCCTTCCGGATCGTTATTGCTTACCGGGGGTTGCGCTGCACAAAGTGTCAGATAATGCATGCAAATATAAAGTAAAAAGCATGAATTTGACAAGATGTGCGGAGCACATGAGCTTTGCTTATGCACGGGATCTGCGCCCGGCTTTGTACAAAGGATTACATGCAACATCGGCAAGACTTGTACAAAAGGTGGTTGCCGGAACGGGTTCCGGCAACCGCGCCCTACGGGTAAAACTCACGAAGATGCTCAATGTTCCAGGAGTTGCTCACCGGAGTGCCATCTTCGGTCTCAAGGCGGACAGCGCCAGGCCTAGTGACTTGTTTCACCCGGTAAGGGCCTTCCCACTTTGGCGTCAACTTGTTGGAATTCTTGGCGGACTGAACGCGCTGAAGAACAAGGTCGCCTTCCTGGAAGCTTTTGGCTTTAACTTTGCGGCTATGGTAGCGGCACAAAGCTTGCTGATATCGAGCAGCTCGTACAGCAGCCTGAAGACGGTCCTCCTCAAGGAGCAGCGCGTCATCTTGCCGCAGCTGGTCTTGCTCAAGCTCATCATAAGCGAGCACTCGAGGCGACCCGTATACGAGTTCTGTGGGGAGAACTGCCTCTGCTCCATAGACTAGAGCGAAAGGTGTCTGGCCAGTGGCTCGATTTGGCATCGTTCTGATCGACCAAAGAACCACTGGCAGCTCCTCGATCCAGTTTCTTCCGCACTTGCGCAGCCTGTCGAAAGTCTTGGTCTTGAGCCCGCGCAACACTTCAGCATTTGCCCTCTCCGCTTGACTGTTGCTCCTTGGATGAGCAACAGAAGCGAAGCAGACCTTGGCGCCAAGATCTTAGACGTACTGCATGAAGGTGCGGCTCGTGAATTGCGTGCCGTTGTCGGTGATGATCCTGTTAGGGATCCCGAAACGGCAAACAATCGACCTGAAGAACTTGACTGCTGACTGTGCTGTCACCTTCCTCACTGGTTCCACCTCTGGCCACTTTGTGAACTTGTCGATTGCAACGTACAAGTACTCAAAGCCCCCGACAGCTCGGGGAAAGGGGCCGAGGATGTCGAGCCCCCAGACCGAAAATGGCCAGGATAAAGGGATCGTCTGGAGAGCTTGAGCTGGCTGGTGTATCTGTTTGGAGTGGAACTGGCACGCTTCACACTTGGTTACTTGTGCAGTTGCATCCGGGAGGGCTGTCGGCCAAAAGAAACCTTGCCGGAAAGCTTTGTCGGCAAGTGCTCTTGCACCAATGTGGTGACCACATATGCCTCCATGTATCTCTGCCAACAGCTTTTGTCCGTCTTCCCGGCAAATACACTTCAATTTCACACCGTTGAGTCTTCTTCTGTACAGTGTGCTGTCGACAAACTGGTACATACTTGACTGCCGGGCTACTTTTTCTGCTTCTTCTTGCTCTTCGAGAAGTTCTCCTGTCTGAAGGAAATGGACAATCTGCTGTGCCCATGTTGGAGCTCGCGGCTCGACAACAAGGACTAAAGGCACATCTGCTGCTGTGGGAACATCCGCTTCTACGGCAAGAACCTGTGGCTCTGCCGGAGCTTGATATTCCCCGACAAGCTTGCCGGAGCAAAACTTGTCGGGAGCGTTTGCTTCAACGGAACAAGCCCTAAGGCTTGCCGGAGCAGACTGCTCCTCAGCATCCTTGGTGTTGATCTTGGGGACCTTCTTGGCGGCGGCTTCGGGGAGCTCTGCCGGAAAGTAGTCACCAGAAATCAACTTCCTCTTCTTGCTCGGTCCAGTTGATGGCGTTACGGACGGTTGAGTCAGCTTGAGCACAAATATCCCTGGTTCCACAGGTAACTTTAGTGCGGCGCACTTCGACAGGCCATCAGCAATGTCGTTCTGAGCTCTCGGAATATGCTCCATCTGTAGGCCGTCGAAGTGCTCTTCTAGCTTTCTCACTTCATCAACATATGCTTCCATCAACGGACTCTGATAGTTCTTGTTCACTTGGCGGACGACAAGCTGTGAGTCACCCCTGACAATGAGCTTCTTGATCCCAAGGTCTGCTGCGATCCTGAGACCGGCAAGCAATCCTTCATACTTTGCAGTATTGTTGGTTGCTTGCTCCTTGGGAAAGTGCATCTGGACTACGTACTTGAGGTGCTCTCCGGTGGGTGCGACAAGCAGCACGCCCGCACCGGCGCCTTGCAGCGAGAAGGCACCATCAAAGTACATCAGCCACTCTTTGCTCGCTTCCTTGACGGGGATGCTCGTCTCTGGAGTTTCTTCATCTGGTGTTGGCGTCCACTCTACTACGAACTCTGCCAATGCTCTGCTTTGGATAGTTGAAGTACTCTCAAACTTGAGGCCAAAGCTTGACAGTTCCAATGCCCACTCGACAATCCTGCCTGTCGCTTCTGGATTTTGCAATATCCTCTTCAGCGGAAAACGAGTGACGACTGTGATCTCATGTGCTTGGAAGTAATGGCGCAGCTTTCTCGAGGCCATGAGGAGGCCGAAAAGTAACTTCTGCACACCAGAGTATCTTGATCTAGCCCCCTGCAGAAGGGAACTGACAAAGTAAACTGGGCGCTGCATCATTCTCTTCTGCATCTTCTCATGTTCCTGCGCAGACCCATCCTTGTCGGGACCAGAGCTTGCCGGTGAAGCCCTCTGCTTGTTGCTGGATGCATCTGCCGTGGTTGCTGGCTCATCATCTGCCTCCCTCTCCGCCACTAACGCAGCACTAACCACTTGATTGGTTGCCGCTATATACAGCAGCAACTTCTCTTGTGGCTTAGGTGCGACAAGTGTTGGAGTGGAGGACAGGTATCTCTTCAAGTCCTGCAGTGCAGCCTCCGCCTCCGGAGTCCATTTCATTGGACCTGCCTTTTTCAATATTTTGAAAAACGGCAGGGCGTGCTCAGCAGACCTAGAGATAAACCTGCTGAGAGCAGCCACGCAACCGGCAAGCCTTCGTACATCCTTGACGCGCTTTGGTGCTTCGATCTGCTCAATGGCCTTGATCTTGTCGGGATTGGCTTCTATTCCCCGCTGAGACACAAAGAACCCGAGAAGCTTGCCGGAGGGTACTCCAAACACGCACTTCTCGGGGTTAAGCTTGAGGTTGATCTTGCGCAGATTTGCAAATGTTTCGTCTAAATCTTGAATCAGGGTCGCCCTGTCCTTGCTCTTGACCACTATGTCATCCATGTAGGCTTCCACATTTCTGTGCATCTGCGGCTCAAAAGCGTGGTGGACTACCCTTGTAAATGTTGAACCAGCATTCTTTAAACCGAAAGGCATCCGTACGAAACAGTACGTGCCACACGGGGTGATGAATGCGGTCTTCTCCTCATCCTCTTCTGCCATGAAGATCTGATGGTATCCTGAGTATGCATCAAGAAATGAAAGAAAATCACATCCGGCCGTGGAGTCAACAATCTGGTCGATGCGCAGCAAAGGAAATGGGTCTTTGGGACAAGCTTTATTAACATCGGTAAAGTCGATACAAAGCCTCCATTTCCCGTTTGCCTTGCGCACGACTACAGGATTGGCCAACCACGTAGGATGGAGCACCCCTCTGACAAGTCCTGCTTCTTCCAACTTCTTGATTTCTTCTGCGATGAATTCTTGGTGCTCCACTGCCTGTTTCCTGACTTTCTGCTTGACGGGCCGCGCATGAGGACAGACGGCAAGGTGGTGCTCGATTACTTTCCTGGGAACACCGGGGATGTCAGACGGTTGCCATGCAAACACGTCGACGTTCGCCCGCAGGAAAGCAACGAGCGTGCTTTCCTATTTAGGGTCGAGAGTGGCACTGATGGTGAAAGTACCACCAGTGCCGTCCTCCTTGGCGGACACCTTCTTGGTCTCAGGTGGAGCTGTCATTGCCTTCTTACACTTGCCGGTGGAGCTCGATGGTGCGTCCTCGATGGTAGCGCAGCACTCTGAAGAGGTGCACTTGCCGAAGTGGGCATCAGAACTCTTGCCGGACTTGGTCTTCTTTTTCGCCCTGGGAGCTTCAGCGGCAAGTGACTTGCGATCTGTTGCAGCTGCTACTTCCTGGTAAATCTTGTCGGCGCAGATAAGAGCATCCTTCTTGTCGCCAGGGACAGAGATGACACTTATCGGGCCTGGCATCTTCAGTACATTGTATGCATAGTGAGAGGCTGCCATGAACTTGGCCAGTGTTGGCCGGCCAAGTATCCCATTGTAAGGTAATGGAAAGTCAGCAACGTCAAAAGTGACCCTCTCAGTCCTGAAGTTCAGCTCACTGCCAAATGTTACCGGCAACATGATCTTTCCCTTCGGCTTGCTCCTCCCCGGGTTGATTCCTTGAAACGTGCCGGTCTCTTCGAGCTCGCCATCAGGGATCTGAAGCTTCTGGAGTACCGCGGAGGAGATCAAGTTCAAGCCGGCCCCGCCGTCAACTAGCATCTTAGTGACCTTGAGGTTGCAGATGGTTGGCGAAACCAACATCGGCAAGCACCCGACCGCAGTTATGCGATCAGGGTGGTCCTCAATATCAAAGATGATAGGCGTGCTGGACCATTTCAAAGGCTTGCGTGACTCGACGGGTGGTTCTGCTGCATTAACTTCCCGCTCCCACTGCTTGAGTTGGCGGTGCGAAGTATGCAGAGAAGCATCGCCGTCAACGCACAGGACCTCTGTGGCTTTCTGGAACTCCTGCTCATCAGTCTCCTCATCATCCATGTCTTCATCGTCGTCATCATCTTCATCCTTGTCGCGGCCGCGAGGAGGTCTGTCTCCTTGCCGCTGCTTAGCCTTGCCGCGGCGTCCTCCTCGGCCGGGACGTTTCCTGCTGGCTCCTCCAGCACCTTCTTGGGCTTTCTCCTTGTCGCGCCGCTCGTATTGAGCCTTTTGCTGCTCAACAAGTTGCTCGACCTTCTTGCAGCTCTGGAGGTCATGGCCCTTGGTGCGGTGGATCTTGCAATACTGCTTGTTGGTGCTGTCCTGCTTGTCGGCGACCGCCACAGCTGCGGCAACCTCCTTGCCGGAGCTACCAGCTTCGACTTTCTTGCCGGACTGCTCAACAACTAGCACATCTTTGCCTTTCTTCTTCCTGTTGTTCCGCCGCCGGTTCTTCCTTGCCGGGGCAGTTTCCTCACTATCAGATTCTCCTGCTCCTGTGTTCTCTCCGGGGAGTTTCCTCCCTTCCTCAGCACGTGCACACTTGTCGGCCAGGGCATATAGCTCACTGACATCTCTAATCTTGCACATCGCCATCTCCTCCCGCATCCTGCGGTTCCGCACGTTCTAATGGAACGCGCTGATTACCGCGGCAGGGTGGACATCTGGGATGTTGTGCTGTACGCGGCTGAATCTTTGAATGTACTTGCGCAGGGGCTCTCCTTCCTTCTGGGAGAGCAGATGAAGATCGCTCTCTTGGCCATGAGGCTTGTGGCCGCCTGTAAAGGCGCCGACAAACTGATGGCACAGATCAGCCCAGGAGGATATGGAGTTGTCCGGCAAGTGTATGAGCCAGGATATGACGTTGGGCTTGAGCACCAGCGGGAAGTAGTTGGCAAGGATCTTGTCGTCCCGCCCCCCCAGCAGCTTGCACCGCAATGGTGTAGATGCTGAGGAACTCCGACGGATGCGTCTTGTCGTCGTACTTCTCCGGTACGTCTGGCTTGAAATTCTTTGTACTGGGCCACTGGACCTGCCGCAGCTCACGAGTGAACGCAGGGCAACCTACCGCGTACGGCAAGTCGCCTGGTTCCCCTGGCGCATGCATGTCAACAGAGGGCCCAGCGCGCTTGTCGGATTGACGTCGCGCTTCTCTTCGGCGCTCGATGCGAGTACGAGCGTCTTCTTGCTGTCGATCGTGAAGAACTTGGCGCTGATCGCGACGAGCTCGTGGATCCGACGATGCGGTGGAGTCGCTGTCGAGGTTGATCCGGCGAGTCGGCGATCTTGGCCTTCGGGGCGGTGATTGCATGGTGGTTGTGCCCCCACCAGCTTCGTCGCCACCAGCTCGCGCCTGGCAACCCTGCCGCGGCGGCGACATGCTCGGTTGCCGCGGAGTGTCGCCGTTGGCGTAGCCGATGAGACTCTGAATGGTGGCCCTCCATTCGTCGATCTTGTCCGACGTCGGAGGGTAATCCAGGAGCAGTTGAGCTCGCGCCAAAGCTTCTACTGGAGTGGTGGGTGGCAGTGGCGGACGGCGCGAGGAGCGGGATATGCTCGAACTTCTAACTATGTTAGAAGGAGCATTATCCCGTCCGGGCGACCGTGTCTCGCTCGTGCTGGCACGTTGGCGTGCATGCTGGTCTTGAGCGCCCCGGGATCCACCAGCTTGATCTTGGCCCAACAAACGTATGGTACTGCGAGCACCATGACGCTGTCGGTCTTGCGCCTCCTGAGATGGGCGCGGTACATGTACGGTCGCCGAGGTTTGTGTAGCCTTGTCTTTGGACCTGGCGGCATCGTGAGTTTCCTCGTCGACGTCCGTTCTTCCGCCGATGTCCACTCCACCACCCGTTTGCTCCGGCGGTGGTGGAAGTGACGTGGACGGAGCAGCTGCCGCCGAAGTCTTCTTCTTCGGTGGGATGTCGATGAAGAAAATGAAGATCTAGCTCGTGTGAATGCCGGATCTGGTTCACGCAATCTCAACGCCCCCTACCTGGCGCGCCAAAGATGTCGGGGAAACTGATCCACAAACACCTATGGGGCTGGCGGACCGAGCCCCTTTCGGTTCGGCGGGGGGCGGAGGTCGCACGAAGAGCAGATCGAGGTGAAGCACACGAGCAGTTTACCCAGCTTCGGAGCTCCCCGGAGAGATAATACTCCTACTGCTGCTTGTCTGATTGTATTCTTGCTCGAGAGAGCTAAGTGTTTTTCTGGCTTTCGAATGAGCCGAACCCCCCCCCCCTACGTTGCACATGGGCCTCCTTTTATATGCTCAAGGGGTCACCGACAGGTGGCAACGCAGAGAAGGGTAAAAGCGTAAAAAGAGAGGTGGTTGGTACAGCTACCTGTACAGTGTATCCTACCTAACCCTGACGGCAGGGGACAAGGGCATTAAATGCCCATCTGTGTCGCCCAAACAGTGCAGAAAGGTACCGTCAGGGACGCCACCGCTCGCCACGATGGCTGTGTTGTCAGCTTTGCATGCCACCGCGCACCGCTGGCTGCACAGCCTCCCGCCACGCGCCTGGAAAGGCCCCCAGGGAGACACGTTGGTGGATGTGCTGGAGCGTGGGTACAGAGTGGCCGCCTGCCGCGGCAAGTGCCTTGCCGCGGCCGTTGTCTTGTCGGGTCCGGAAGCTTGTCGCTCACTAGGCCTCGAGACGCCTTGGTTGGTCTTCCCGGCAAGCTCCTCTTGCCGGGGCCTTGTTGCCTTGCCGGGACGCGTGGCGCATCGCGGCAAGTTCCTTGGGATGCCGTGGTTGGCCTTCCGGCAAGCTCCTCTTGCCAGGGGCCTTGTCTCCTTGGCTTGAATACTTTGTTCTTGAATGGCTCCAAAGGAACCACGGAGGGCCTTAGCGGTCACCCGGCAAGCCTTGCCGCGGGGTGCTGCAACTGCCCGTGCACAAGTTTGGGGTACTAGGGTACCCTTATTCTAGTACACCGACACTATGTTCTCATATTAATTTATTCATTGTTTCAACCCCACCGATGGATCCATCAAGACCTTCTCAAGTTTGCGCTATCTCTATCCTTAATCCCTCAAGAAGAATAAGTAGTATACCAAATCCATTGCTTGTCATCAATTTAATTTGATGAAGGATAAGCATACAATAGAACTTATTCTTATTTCCTCGAGGTGATTCAATTCTTTTCTTCCGGAGATTGTTCATGATGAAGTAATTCTCGGTTCTAGAGTTTCATCTATTTTTTTTCCGGAGTTCCAAGTTTTCCGCATTATCTCGTTGTGAAGCTCCATCTAAATCATCGCAAGGCTTCACCTTGTGTTTTCAACTTCTCTTTCTTTCTATCATCCTTTTATTACCGAAGTTCTCTATGGAGGCTCTACATGGTGGTTCGTCAAGGATTCTATTCATTCTTCAATTGTTCTTCAAGATTTCTCTCGAAGTTATGATCCGCCAAGTTATACTCTAAAATAAACATGGTGCCCAACACATGTTTTGTTTTGAGGAGTTCAAGCATTCTTCATCTTGCATCCGAAGTGCAATTCTTTCTACCTTATCTCTTGAGGTGGTGTTATGTCATTCTTGACAATTTGAGTTCGTGTTTCATGATTCACAAGTTGTCAAGAATGAGATATTGTGAAACCATCATTTTCTCTTCGATCATGAATTGTTTCAACCCATATTAATCTCTTTGTTGGAGTTATCTTGTGTCATATTTCACCTAAAGCCTTCCATTGGGAATGTTGCTATTTGTGGTGCTTATCATTGATCCAAGTTTTCTCCTATCCTCTCGGTGAAAGCAGTTTTCATCTCTTCTTTGATCTCAAACAAGCAATTGTTTTTCGTTAGTGGCAGAATTTCACCTCAAGTGTTGAGATGTTTCCATAAGCCCACTACAAGCTTATTCTTTTCGTTGTTGGTTTTCCAACAATTTCGTTCTAACCTTCTCGGAAGGATGCTTTCCAAGCTCACTTGTGGCAGAAGTTGGCATTTTCTCCTCCATTCTGGTATTCCAATGATCTATCTTCTATTCTTTCTTCCGGAGGCATTGTGATGTTGCTCTCTTCACCCATCACCTCGTTTTGTCAAGATCATGTTATTCTCTTGCTTATCCATTTAACCGGAGTGTTGTGTCATCTCTTCAAGTTCTTTCATGTTATCAAGTTTTGCATCTCTTTTCAACCGGAATGCTGTCCGAATTTGATCTTCCTTATTCCTTGTTTATCTTGTTTCAACCAGAGTGGTTCCAATTCCTTCTTGTCCATTGTACTCGTCATTCATAGCTTTGCAACCTCCAAGGTTCACATGGTGTTCCTTGTTTCTATTTTTCTACCACAGTGCTCTCAATTGTGTTCAACTCTCTTGTGTTCTTTCTTTCAACTTTTCAACCTCTCAAGGTTCGTGGTTTCACTCATTGGTCGAAGAAGCAACTTAGTTTACCTCTTATCTTCCTCTTCCTTTTCCCTCCGGCGCCATCCTAGATCTCGGGACGAGATCCTCTCGTAGTGGTGGAGTGTTGTAACGCCCCGGATACAACTTTCCATATTCATAACTCCGACTCTTGCCATTTCCGGCTATGTGATTTATTTTTCCTCAGTGGTTGGGTTTTTCTCTGTTGTTTTGCATTTTGTTCTTGTTATGCATCTCGTCTCATGGCATCATCCGCATTGCATCCGCATGTTTTCATAAACCTCGTTACCGTCATTGTTTTTAAAACATGCATTCGCTCGTAGTTGCCGTGTCACCCCTTGCTTATGTTGACCTTTCTCAGACCAACCCTTCTTTTGCTGTCCGACCATTTGACCCTGTCTGCATAGTGCACTGACCCCCTCGCGCGCGCGTCCGAGACTCCCCCGAACCCGACCCGAGCTGTCGTGACCGTTGGATCCGGATCATCCCCAAACATCCGCAAAACATCTCCGTTTTGTTAATTGGGCTCCCTAACTATTTTACTCGCGACCGTCCGTTTACGATCGTAGGGATGAGGTAGCCGTAACCTAATCCACCTAATGTATATATATTGTCCTACCCTAAATCTCAGGGGAGCTGTCCCATCCTCCCAGCCGCCGCCGCCGCACCCATTTCCCACCTCGGGATCCTCTCATTCCCCCTGCACCAACCATCAGCCACACCCAGATCCAACCCATCCATCCCATCGACCCATCTCGAGTCAATGACCGCCGACGCTCAAATCCCGCAGGAGCCCGAGCTCCACCTCCTCGCCCCCATCCCCGTCTCCTGGATCGATCCTCGCGCCCTGGATCCATGCCTCGAGCACCTCTGTGGAGCCAAGCCCCGAGCGCCTCCTCTGCTTCGTCCCGCGCGCATGAGCCCAACGGGAGAGGAGCTCCTCAACGCCGTGCTCCTCACCGACGCCCGCGCCCGCAACCAGGCTCCCGAGGCCGAGCCTCCTGCCTCGTCCGCGCGAGCCCGCACCGGCGACCACCAGGACCGCGTCACCCTCTCCTTCACTTTCTTGTCCCTGCCTCCGTTTTTCCTACTGCCTTCCTCCCTTGCCTCTCTCTCCAGCATGCTCCCTCTCTCTCTCCCGTGTCTCTGCAGGAAAACGCCATGGCCGCCCCGGAGCTCCACCGTCGTCCTGGCCTTGGATCCGGCCGATTCCCATCGCCTGGAGCCGCCACGCCAAGTCCCCTACCTCGCCGGAGCCTGCTGCAGCCCTGCCTCCGCCGCCTTGCCTCGCCGTCCCCGCCGCCAAGTCCGGCCGTGGCCGTCACCCCCTGCATCCTCTGCTTCGAGCAGGAGGACGAGCGCGCCGCCCCTGCTGCGTTGACCCCGCGCCTCGACCCGTGCCTCGCTTCGTCCACCTGCGCGCGTTGACCGTGCGCCCTCCTCCTGGTTTGATCAGGCGAAGGCCCAGCACCCTCCTTTGCCTCCCCTCCAGCGCCCAAGGCCCAACCTACTCCAGATCCGGCCTGCTGGACTCCAGATCTGGCCCAGCCAGCGCCCTCCTCTACCAAGCCGGCCGGCCAGGCCTCCTACACCGACTGGGCCGAGCCCATGGGTGAGCAGCCTCCCAGCGCCCCTTTGTTTTTTCACCGATTGGGCCAAACGGATTCGGCCCGTGACTTGTTTTTTTCTGTGCTGTGATTTTCCTAATTATCCAGAGATTGCCAGTTTTTCAGAAAACCCCTCCATGTTCATGCATATAATAACTCATTAACCGTGGATCATATGTAAATAATTTATATATGTAAAATGCTTAGAATTCTGTCTAGTTTCATAATATTCAATTGTCATCCATGTTTGAAATGTTTAAATTGCTGTTTGATTAGATTTTCTTAAATGCCATGTTAAAATGATTTATTTCATAACTAAATAACCGTAGCTCCGTTTTAAATAAACTTTATATGTAAATGGGGTGGAAAAATGCCTAGTTTAACATGGTCCACTTTATTTTCCTGTTTAACAACTCTAAAATGTGGTTTAGGGCAGAACAGTACCAAACTCAAAATATGCATATGAGGATTTTCCGGAATTGTTGTTTGTTGTTTCCGGCCTCATTTAAACTTGCCTAGATAGGTAGTTTCATCATGCTTCACCTCTTGCCATGTTTAACAACATTTGATATTGTTGTGTACCTAAACGAGAGCGAACTAAATACTTGCATGTGGTGTTTCGTCAATATGCAACTCGTTGCATATTGAGCTCCACTTAACTTGTAGTATTGTTTGTTGCACTTTGCCATGCTTTTAAACCGGACATGCATCATACTTGTTTGTGCATCATGCCATGATTATGCTTGTGTGTTTACCATATTGTTTGCTTCTTTCCGGTTTGCTTCTCTCATTAGCTTCGGTTTCGTTCCGGAGTTGTGAGGATTCGATCGACTACTACCGTTTGTCTTCTTCATGGACTCGTTCTTCTTCCTTGCGGGATTTCAGGCAAGATGACCGCTACCCTGGATCTCACTACTATCATTGCTATGCGAGTTGCTTTGTTCTATCGCTTTGCTGTGATACCTATCACCTGTTTTTCAAGCCTCCCATATTGCCATGAACCTCTAACCTTTGACACCTTTCCTATGCAAACCGTTGTTTGGCTATGTTACCGCTTTTTCTCAGCCCCTCTTATAGCGTTGCTAGTTGCAGGTGAAGTTGAAGATTTCTCCATGGTGGACAGGATTTTGGTTGGGATATCACAATATCTCTTATATTATTAATGCATCTATATACTTGGTAAAGGGTGGAAGGCTCGGCCTTATGCCTGGTGTTTTGTTCCACTCTTTCCGCCCTAGTTTCCGTCATACCAGTGTTATGTTCCCGGATTTTGCGTCCCTTACGTGGTTGGGTGATTTATGGGACCCCCTTGACAGTTCGCTTTGAATAAAACTCCTCCAGCAAGGCCCAACATTGGTTTTACCATTTGCCTCACCTAGCCCTTTTTTCCCTTGGGTTTCCGGAGCCCGAGGGTCATCTTTATTTTAGCCCCCCCCGGGCCAATGCTTGTCTAAGTGTTGGTCCAAACCGAGCGATGTCCGGCGCCCCCTGGGCAACCAGGGTCTATGCCAACCCGACGTCTGGCTCATCCGGTGTGCCCTGAGAACGAGATATGTGCAGCTCCTATCGGGATTTGTCGGCACAACGGGAGGTCTTGCTGGTCTTGTTTTACCATTGTCGAAATGTCTTGTAAACCAGGATTCCGAGTCTAATCGGGTCTTCCTGGGAGAAGGTATATCCTTCGTTGATCGCGAGAGCTTATCATGGGCTAAGTTGGGACACCCCTGCAGGGTATAATCTTTCAAAAGCCGTGCCTGCGGTTATAGGCAGATGGGAATTTGTTAATGTCCGGTTGTAGATAACTTGACACCTGATCCGAATTAAAACGCATCAACCGTGTGTGTAGCCGTGATGGTCTCTTTTCGGCAGAGTCCGGGAAGTGAACACGGTTTTGGGTTATGTTTGACGTAAGCAGGAGTTCAGGATCACTTCTTGATCATTACTAGTTGACAACCGTTCCTTTGCTTCTCTTCTCGCTCTTATTTGCGTATGTTAACCACCATATTATGCTTAGTCGCTGCTGCAACCTCACCACTTTACCCCTTCCATTCCCTTTAAGCTTTGCTAGTCTTGATACCCATGGTAATGGGATTGCTGAGTCCTCGTGGCTCACAGATTACTACAACAACAGTTGCAGGTACAGGTTATGCGATGATCATGACGCGAGAGCGATGCTTGTTTGTGTTCAGATCTTCTGCTTCTTCGATCAGGGGATAGGTTCCAGGTCGGCAGCCTAGGCTAGCAGGGTGGATGTCGTTTGAGTTTCTGTTTGTATTTCATCCGTAGTCGGATGTTGATCTTATGTATGATGATGTTGTATTCGTGTGGCATTGTATGCCTCTTGTATGTATCCCCATCTATTATGTAATGTTGATGTAATGATATCCACCTTGCAAAAGCGTTTCAATATGCGGTTCTATCCTTGGTGGGACCTTCGAGTCTCTTTAGGATAGTATCGCATATTGGGCGTGACACTCGTACTCTAAAAACATCGAATATCAAGATAGATCGGGAGTTCCGCCGCCGCAAGCCTCTATAGCCAGCAAAAACCTCTCGGGAGCCAATTCCGGCACCCTGCCGGAGGGGGAACCCATCACCGGTGGCCATCTTCATCATCCCGATGCTCTCCATGACGAGGAGGGAGTAGTTCACCCTCGAGGCTAATGGTATGTACCAGTAGCTATGTGTTTGATCTCTCTCTCTCATGTTCTCTCTCGTGTTCCCTCTATGGCACGATCTTGATGTATCCCGATCTTTGCTATTATAGTTGGATCTTATGATGTTTCTCCCCCTCTACTCTCTTGTAATGGATTGAGTTTTCCCTTTGAACTTATCTTATCGGATTGAGTCTTTAATGATTTGACAACACTTGATGTATGTCTTTGGTGCTTATCTGTGCTGACAATGGGATATCATGTGCCACTTGATGTATGTTTTGGTGACCAACTTGCGGGTTCCGCCCATGAACCTATGCATAGGGCTTGGCACACGTTTTCGTCTTGACTCTCCGGTAGAAACTTTGGGGCACTCTTTGAAGTACTTTGTGTTGGTTGAATAGATGAATCTGAGATTGTGTGATGCATATCGTATAATCATGCCCACGGATACTTGAGTGATAGTGGAGTATCTAGGTGACATTAGGGTTTTGGTTGATTTGTGTCTTAAGGTGTTATTCTAGTATGAACTCTATGATAGATTGAGCGGAAAGAATAGCTTCATGTTATTTTACTATGAACTCTTGAATAGATAGAATGGAAATGATAACTTTGAGGTGGTTTCGTACCCTACCATAATCTCTTCGTTTGTTCTCCGCTATTAGTGGCTTTGGAGTGACTCTTTGTTGCATGTTGAGGGATTGTTATATGATCTATCTATGTTATTATTGTTGAGAGAACTTGCACTAGTGAAAGTATGAACCCTATGCCTTGTTTCCTACCATTGCAATACCGTTTATGCTCACTTCTATCGCTTGCTACCTTGCTGTTTTTATAATTTCAGATTATAAATACCTTTATCTACCATCCATATTGCACTTGTATCACCATCTCTTCGCCGAACTAGTGCACCTATAAAATTTACCATTGTATTGGGTGTGTTGGGGACACAAGAGACTCTTTGTTATTTGGTTGCAGGGTTGTTTGATAGAGACCATCTTCATCCTACACCTCCCACGGATTGATAAACCTTAGGTCATCCACTTGAGGGAAATTTGCTACTGTCCTACAAACCTGTGCATTTGCTGGCCCAACAACGTATACAAGAAGAAGGTTGTGTAGTAGACATCAAGCTCTTTTCTGGTGCCGTTGCCGGGGAGGTGAGTGCTTGAAGGTATATCTTTAGATCTTGCAATCGAATCTTTTTGTTTCTTGTTTTATCACTAGTTTAGTCTATAAAAGAAAACTACAAAAAAATGGAATTGAGTTTGTCTCATACGCTTCATCTTTTTAATATCTTTCGTGAGAATGATGGTAAGGAAAATTATGCTCAAGTGCTAGAAGAAGAAATCTATAGAATGTAGGCACTAAATATTTGAATGATGAGCATGATTGCAATGTTGTTAGTATGAATTCCTTGAATATCCATGATGCTAATGATATGCAAAGCCACAAGCTTGGGGAAGCTATGTTTGATGAATATGATATTTTTTGTCCCCCAAGTTTTGATGAGAATATTTGTTATGATGAAAGCATGCCTCCTATTTATGATGATTATATTGATGAAAGTGGGTTTGGAAGAGTGTCAACTTTAGGTAATATTGATCCCACTATTTTGGAGGATATTGAATCTTATTGTGATGAATATGAAAGTGGATTTGGAAGAGTGTCAACTTTATTTAGTGATGATTCCACTATTTCGGAAGAGGTTTCAATTGATTATGAGAATAAAGTTGCTATCTATGATGATTATTGTGATTGACTTGTATGCTATTAAGAATAATGATAACCATGAAACTTGTCATCATGATTTTAGTTTTCAATTGGATTATGCCTCACATGATAATTATTTTGTTGAGTTTGCTCCCACTATTATTGATAAGAAGAATTTTGCTTATGTGGAGAGTAGTAAATATTCTATGCTTGTAGATCATGAAAAGAATGCTTTAGGTGCTGGTTATATTGTTGAATTCATTCATGATGCTACTGAAAATTGTTATGAGGGAGGAACACATGCTTGTAGGAATTGCAATAATATCAAGTTTTCTCTCTATGTGCTTAAAATTTTGAAGCTATGCTTGTTTTACCTTCCTATGCTAATTGATTATTGTTCCCATAAGTTGCTTTATCAAAAAATCCCTATGCATAGGAAGTGGATTAGACTTAAATGTGCTAGTCATATTCTTCATGATTCTCTCTTTATGTTTCAATTCTTATCTTTTATGTGAGCATCATTGAAATCATCATGCCTAGCTAGAAAGGCATTAAAGAAAATCGCTTGTTGGGAGACAACCCAATATTTACCCTTACTGTTTTTGTGTGTTCACATTATTATGATACTGTAGTATTCATGTTTTATAGCTTTTATTTCAATAAAGTGCCAAGTAGGACCTTGGGGAAGACTTGGGTGAAGTCTTTATGATCTTGCTGTAAAAAACAGAAACTTTACCGCTCACGAGAAGAGCTGCCATTTTACTGAAGAGTTCTTTTAGGTTGATTATTTTTGCAGATGATTAATAGGCAAATTCCTCAGGTCCACCAATTTATTTCATAATTTTTGGGGTTCCAGAAGTATACGTTTGATACAGACTACTACAGACTGTTCTGTTTTTGACAGATTCTGTTTTCATTGTGTTGTTTGCTTACTTTGATGAATCTATGGCTAGTATGTAAGGGTATGAACCATATAAAAGTTGGAATACATTAGGTTTAACACAAATAAAAATAAAGAATGAGTTCATTACAGTACCTTAAAGTGGTGATTTATTTTCTTACACCAACGGAGCTTACGAGTTTTGTTTTGAGCTTTGTGTGGTTGAAGTTTTCAAGTTTTGGGTAAAGATTCAATGGACTATGGAATAAGGAGTGGTAAGAGCCTAAGCTTGGGGATACCCAAGGCAGCCCAAGGTAATATTCAAGGACAACCAAGAAACTAAGCTTGGGGATGCCCCGGAAGGCATCCCCTCTTTCGTCTTCGTTCATCGGTAACTTTACTTGGAGCTATATTTTTATTCGCCACATGATATGTGTTTTGCTTGGAGCGTCATTTTATTTTATTAGTATTTGCTTGATGTTATTTATAATAATGTTTTGCTTCTATATTTTCAATAAAAATGACAAGGATGGCCTTTACCATGCTTATTTTGCAAGTATACATGTTGCTGTTTCAAAACAGAAAGTTTACCGCTGTTGCAAAAATTCCCTAGAAAAGCCAGAGAATTATATAATGTTGAATCTTTTTGCATGATGAGCTCTGATAAACCTTATACAGCATAGTATTTTTCTCTTAATTTTTGGAGTTAGGGAAGTATGATGAATCTTGCATTCTTTACAGACTATACTGTTTTGGTAGATTGCTGTTATGTTTGCATTGTTTGCATATGTTTGCATTTTTAATGATTCTATTTGAGGATAGGAGTATTAAATATGCAGAGGAATTTAGTATGCAATGTTGAATAATAATTTTAGTGATTCGTTACAGTAGAAAATGATATGGTTTTGCACTGGTTTATACTAACCTATCTCACGAGTTCTTGTTGAGTTTGGTGTGGATGAAGCTTTCGAGATTTAGGAGACCGTGAAATGAAAGGAATTAAGGAGACACAAAAGCTCAAGATTGGGGATGCCCAAGGCACCCCAATATAATATTTCAAGAAGTCTCAAGCATCTAAGCTTGGGGATGCCCCGGTAGGCATCCCACCTTTCTTCTTCAACAACTATCGGTTAGTGTCGGTTAAGCCTAAGTTTTTGCTTCTTCACATGAGTTGTGCTATCCTTGCAATGTCATTTTTTTGTTTGCTGTTTGAATACATTACCAAGATCTGAAATTCTTAAATGAGAGAGAGTCTTCACATAGTTGCATAATTATTTAGCTACTCATTGATCTTCACTTATATCTTTTTGGAGTAGTTTTTCATTTACTCGTGTGCTTCACTTATATCCTATGAGTAAATGGTTGAATGAGTTGAATGTCATAAATCTGAATTTTTATATGTTTCATTTGCTTATCCCATGGGGCGTAATGACTTCATGTCTAAGAAGTAGAGGTAGTAAGTGTATTGAAGGTTAGCAAGCATTGTATTGGTCATTTGAACAATTCATGAAAGAATATTGAAGGAAGAGAGATTTCACATATAAATATACCATCCTAGACATCTTTTATAATTGTGAGCACTCATTAAGTATGACATGCTAAAGAGTTGATGTTGGACAAGGAAGACAACATAATGGGTATGTTTTCTCACATCTCAGTTAAAGTATATTGTCATGGATCATTCAAACATGTTGAGCTTGCCTTTCCCCCTCATGCTAGCCAAAAATTCCTAGCACCAAGTAGAGATACTACTTGTGCTTCCAAATATGCTTAAACCCAGTTTTGCCATGAGAGTCCACCATATCTACCTATGGATTGAGTAAGATCCTTCAAGTAAGTTGTCATCGGTGCAAGCAATAAAAATTGCTCTCTAAATATGCATGACTTATTAGTGCGGAGAAAATAAGCTTTGTATGATCTTGTTATGGAAGCAATAAAAGTGATGGACTGCATAATAAAGGTCCATATACAAGGGGCAATATAAAGTGACGTTCTTTCACATTAAGATTTTGTGTATCCAACCCTAAAAGCGCATGGCAACCTCTGCTTCCCTCTGCGAAGGGCCTATCTTTTACTTTATTTCTTTTACTTTATGCAAGAGTCAAGGTGATCTTCACCTTTACCTTTTTCATTTTATCCTTTGGCAAGCACTTTGTGTTAGGGTGATCCTGATATATATATCCAATTGGATGTACGTTAGCATGACCTATTATTGTTGACATCACCCAAAGGTGAATACGTTTGGAGGCAACATTATAAGCCCCTATCTTTCTCCGTGTCTGATTAAAACTTCATAACCACAAGTATTGCATGAGTGTTAGCAATTGTAGAAGACTATATGATAGTTGAGTATGTGAAGTTTCCTAAATCAAAGCTCTGACATAGACCCTTCCTAAAAATAGGATGAATTGCAATTGTTTGATGATTAAGAATGAAGTTTGCTAGTTTTCAAGAAAGTTTATGGTTTATGCTTTAACATGTGAATTGCTTGTTACTTGATCATGAAAAGTTTTACGCGATGAACTACTATTATGACATATAATGATGCTAGTAAAGGTCATTGAAATTATCATTGATCAAACTTGTGCACCTGCTAGCATTCACACTTCATAAATTCTTTCTTTATCATTTACCTACTCGAGGACGAGTAGGAATTAACCTTGGGGATGCTGATACGTCTCCAACGTAACTATAATTTATGAAGCATTCATGCTATTTTATTATCTGTTTTGAATGATTGTGGGCTTTATTATACACTTTTATATTACTTTTGGGACCAACCTATTAACCGGAGGCCCAACCCATATTGTTGTTTTATTGCCTGTTTCAGTATTTCAAAGAAAATGAATATCAAATGGAGTCCAAATGGAATGAAACCTTCGGAAAAGTTATTTTTGGAATAGAACCAATCCCAGGAACTTGGAGTGCAAGCCAGGGGATCATCGAGGAGGCCACGAGAGGGTAGGGCGCGCCTATACACTTTTCTATTACTTTTGGGACTAGCCTATAAACGGAGGCCCAGCCCATATTGCTGTTTTATTGCCTGTTTCAGTATTTCAAAGAAAAGGAATATCAAACGGAGTCCAAACGGAATGAAACCTTCGGAAAAGTTATTTTTGGAACAGAACCAACCCCAGGAACTTGGAGTGCAAGCCAGGGGATCATCGAGGAGGCCATGAGACAGGGGGCGTGCCCACCCCCTGGGCGCGCCCTACCCTCTCGTGGGCCCCTCGAGGCTCCCCCGACCGACTTCTTTCGCCTATATATTCCCTCGTACCCTAAAAACATCGAATATCAAGATATATCGGGAGTTGCGCCGCCGCAAGCCTCTGTGGCCACCAAAAACCTCTCGGGAGCCCGTTCTGGCACCCTGCCGGAGGGGGAACCCATCACCGGTGGCCATCTTCATCATCCCGACGCTCTCCATGACGAGGAGGGAGTAGTTCACCCTTGAGGCTGATGGCATGTACCAGTAGCTATGTGTTTGATCTCTCTCTCTTGTGTTCCCTCTATGGCATGATCTTGATGTATCCTGAGATTTGCTATTATAGTTGGATCTTATGATGTTTCTCCCCCTCTACTCTCTTGTAATGGATTGAGTTTTCCCTTTGAACTTATCTTATCGGATTGAGTCTTTAATAATTTGAGAACACTTGATGTATGTCTTGCGGTGCTTATCTGTGGTGACAATGGGATATCATGTGCCACTTGATGTATGTTTTGGTCACCAACTTGCGGGTTCCGCCCATGAACCTATGCATAGGGGTTGGCACACATTTTCGTCTTGACTCTCCGGTAGAAACTTTGGGGCACTCTTTGAAGTACTTTGTGTTGGTTGAATAGATGAATCTGAGATTGTGTGATGCATATTGTATAATCATGCCCACAGATACTTGAGGTGACAATGGAGTATCTAGGTGACATTAGGGTTTTGGTTGATTTGTGTCTTAAGGTGTTATTCTAGTATGAACTCTATGATAAATTGAGCGGAAAGAATAGCTTCATGTTATTTTACTACGAACTCTTGAATAGATAGAATAGAAAGGATAACTTTGAGGTGGTTTCGTACCCTACCATAATCTCTTCGTTTGTTCTCCGCTATTAGTGGATTTGGAGTGACTCTTTGTTGCATGTTGAGGGATTGTTATATGATCTATCTATGTTATTATTGTTGAGAGAACTTGCACTAGTGAAAGTATGAACCCTATGCCTTGTTTCCTACCATTGCAATACCGTTTACGCTCACTTTTATCGCTTGCTACCTTGCTGTTTTTATAATTTCAGATTACAAATACCTTTATCTACCATCCATATTGCACTTGTATCACCATCTCTTCGCCGAACTAGTCCACCTATACAACTAACCATTGTATTGGGTGTGTTGGGGACACAAGAGACTCTTTGTTATCTGGTTGCAGGGTTGTTTGAGAGAGACCATCTTCATCCTACGCCTCCCACGGATTGATAAACCTTAGGTCATCCACTTGACGGAAATTTGCTACTGTCCTACAAACCTGTGCACTTGCAGGCCCAACAACGTCTACAAGAAGGTTGTGTAGTAGACATGAGATGCTTGATACGTCTCCAACGTATCTATAAGTTTTGATTGTTCTATGCTATTATATTACCTGTTTTGGATGTCTATGGGCTTTATTTTACACATTATTATCATTTTTGGGACTAACATACTAACTGGAGGCCCAGCCCGTATTGCTGTTTTTTTGCCTATTTCAGTATTTCAAAGAAAAGGAATATAAAACGGAGTCCAAACAGAATGAAACCTTCGGAAGCGTGATTTTTGGAACGAACGTGATCCAGAGGACTTGGAGTGCAAGTCAAGAAGCAGTCGAGGTGGCCACGAGAGGGTAGGGCGCCCCCCTATAGGGCGCGCCCCCTGTCTCATGGGCCCCTCGGGCGGCCACCGACGTACTTCTTCCTCCTATATAAGCCTACATACCCCAAAAACATCTAGGGAGACACCGAAGAAATATTTCTGCCACCATAACCTTCTGTATCCGCGAGATCCCATCTTGGAGCCGTCGTCGGCGTTCTGCCGGAGGGGGAATCCACCATGGAGGGCTACTACATCAACACCATAGCCCTTCCGATGAGTTGTGAGTAGTTTACCACAGACCTTCAGGTCCATAGTTATTAGCTATATGGCTTCTTCTCTCTTTTTGGATCTCAATACAATGTTCTCCCCCTCTCTTGTGGAGATCTATTCGATGTAAACTCTTTTTGCGGTGTGTTTGTCGAGATCCGATGAATTGTGGGTTTATGATCAAGTTTATCTATGAATAATATTTGAATCTTCTCTGAATTCTTTTATGTATGATTGAGTTATCTTTGCAAGTCTCTTTGAATTATCGGTTTGGTTTGGCCTACTAGATTGATCTTTCTTGCCATGGGAGAAGTGCTTAGCTTTGGGTTCAATCTTGCGGTGTTCTTACCCAGTGACAGAAAGGGTTGCAAGACACGTATTGTATTGTTGCCATCAAGGATAAAAAGATGGGGTTTATATCATATTGCTTGAGTTTATCCCTCTACATCATGTCATCTTGCTTAATGCATTACTCTGTTCTTATGAACTTAATACTCTAGATGCATGCTGGATAGCGGTCGATGTGTGGAGTAATAGTAGTAGATGCAGGCAGGAGTCGGTCTACTTGTTGCGGACGTGATGCCTATATACATGATCATGCCTAGATAATCTCATAATTATTCGCTTTTCTATCAATTGCTCGACAGTAATTTGTTCACCCACCGTAATACTTATGCTATCTTGAGAGAAGCCTCTAGTGAAACCTATGGCCCCTGGGTCTATCTCTTATCATATTTGCTTCCAATCTACTTTTATTTGCATCTTTACTTTCTGCATCTATATTATAAAATACCAAAAATATAATTATCTTATCATACTATCTCTATTAGATCTCACTTTCGCAAGTGGCCGTGAAGGGATTAACAACCCCTTTATTGCGTTGGTTGCGAGTTCTTTGTTTGTTTATGTAGGTGTGTGGGACTTCTGAGGATCCTCCTACTGGATTGATACCTTGGTTCTCAAAAACTGAGGGAAATACTTACACTACTGTGCTGCATCACCCTTTCCTCTTCAAGGAAAACCAGCGCAAGCTCAAGACGTAGCAAGAAGGATTTCTAGCGCCGTTGCTGGGGAGGTCTTCGCTCAAGTCAAGACATACCAAGTACCCATCACAAACTCATCTCCCTCCCATTTACATTATTTTCCATTTGCCTCTCGTTTTCCTCTCCCCACTTCACCCTTGCCGTTTTATTCACCCTCTCTTTTCCAATCTCCTCTCTCTTTTTTGTTGCCTTTTTCTGTTTTCTTGTGTGTTGGATTGCTTGTTGCCATGGCGCAAGATAATACCAAATTGTGTGATTTCTCGAATACCAATAATAATGATTTTCTTAGTACTCTGATTTCTCCTCTTAATGATGTTGAGTCTTGTGAAATCAATACTGCTTTGCTGAATCTTGTTATGAAAGATCAATTCGCCAGCCTTCCTAGTGAAGATGCCGCTACTCATCTAAACAACTTTGTTGATTTGTGTGATATGCAAAAGAAGAAAGATATGGATAATGATATTGTTAAGTTGAAGTTATTTCCGTTTTCACTTAGAGATCGTGCTAAAGTTTGGTTTTCGTCTTTGCCTAGAAATAGTATTGATTCTTGGAACAAGTGCAAAGATGCTTTTATCTCTAAGTATTTTCCTCCCGCTAAGATCATCACCCTTAGGAACGATATTATGAATTTTAAACAACTTGATCATGAGCATGTTGCCCAATCTTGGGAAATAATGAAATTGATGATTCGCAATTGCCCTACTCATGGTTTGAATTTATGAATGATCATACAAAAATTTTATGCCGGTTTGAACTTTGCTTCTATAAATCCCTTAGATTCGGCCGCGGGAGGCACTTTTATGGAAATCACATTAGGAGATTCTACAAAATTTCTTGATAATATTATGGAAAATTATTCTCAATGGCACACCAAAAGATCTTCTAGTAAGAAAGTGCATGCTATAGAAGAAATCAATGTTTTGAGTGGAAAGATGGATGAACTTATGAAATTATTTACTACTAAAAATACTCCTCTTGATCCCAATGATATGCCTTTGTCTACTTTGATTGATAATAATAATGAATCTATGGATGTGAATTTTGTTGGTAGGAATAGTTTTGGAAACTATGCTTACAGAGGAAACTTTAATTCTAGACCGTTCCCCACTAATTCCTCTAATAATTATGGAAATTCCTACAATAATTCTTATGGTAATTTTAATAATATTCCCTCTGATTTTGAGAATAGTGTATAAGAATTTATGATTTCTCAAAAGAATTTTAATGCTTTGCTTGAAGAAAAATTGCTCAAAGTTGATGATTTGGCTAGGAACGTTGATAGACTTTCGCTTGATGTTGATTCTCTTAAAATTAGATCTTCTTCTCTAAGCATGATATCAATGAGTCTCTCAAAGTAATGAGAATTTCCATTGACGAGTGCAAGGAAAGAACCGCTAGATTGCGTGCTAAGAAAGATAGCTTTATAAAGGCGTGTTCTTCTAGTTTCCATGAAAATAATGATGAAGATCTTAAAGTTATTGATGTGTCCCCTATTAGATCTTTATTTTGCAATATGAATCTTGATAATAATGGGACTGGAGATGAGTCAACTTTATTTAGAAGGCGTCCCAAGATTTCGGAGTTTTTAGATCTTGATGCTAAATTTGGTAAAAGTGGGATTGGAGAGGTCATGACTTTAAATAGCATTGAACCCACTATCTCGGATTTCAAGGAATTTGATTATGATAATTGTTCTTTAGAAAGTTGTATTTCCTTGTTGCAATCCGTTGTTAATTCTCCACATGCTTATAGTCAAAATAAAGCTTTTACCAAACATATCGTTGATGCCTTGATGCAATCTTTTGATGAAAAACTTAATTTGGAAGTTTCTATACCTAGAAAACTTAATGATGAGTGGGAACCTACTATAAAGATTAGAATTAAAGATCATGAGTGTTTTGCTTTGTGTGATTTGGGTGCTAGTGTTTCCACGCTTCCGAAAACTTTATGTGATATTCTAGGTTTCCATGATCTTGATGATTGCTCTTTAAATTTGTACCTTGTGGATTCCACTATTAAAAAGCCAATGGGAAGGATCAATGATGTCCTTATTGTTGCAAATAGAAATTTGGTGCCCGTTGATTTTACCGTTCTTGATATAGATTGCAATCTTTCTTGCCCTATTATTCTTGGTAGACCTTTCCTTAGAACGATTGATGCGATTATTGATATGAAGGAAGGGAATATTAGATTCCAATTTCCATTAAAGAAAGGCATGGAGCACATTCCAAGAAAGAAAGTTAAATTACCTTATGAATCTATCATGCGAGCTACCTATGAATCAAGTGCCAAAGATGGCACTACTTAGATCTATCTTCGCTTTTATATCTAGCTAGGGGCGTTAAACGATAGCGCTAGTTGGGAGGCAACCCAATTTTCTTTGTGTTTTTTGTTTTTGTTCCTGTTTAGTAATAAATTTTTCATCTACTTTCTGTTTAGATGTGTTTTTATTTTTTAATTAGTGTTTGTGCCAAGTAGAACCTATAGGATAACCTATGATGATAGTTGATTTGATTCTGCTGAAAAACAGAAACTTTGTTCTCACGAGAAAAAATTCAATAAATCACAGAAACGTGATTTTGCATTGATTCCTTTTTATGCTGATCAATAAACAAATTTTCCAGTACTTCCTAGTTTTGTAGGATTTTTAGAGTTCCAGAAGTTTGCGTTAGTTACAGATTGCTACAGACTGTTCTGTTTTTGACAGATTCTGTTTTTCGTGTGTTGTTTGCTTATTTTGATTCATCTATGGCTAGTATGTAAAGGTATGAACCATACAGAACTTGGAATACAGTAGGTTTAACACCAAAATAAATAAAGAATGAGTTCATTACAGTACCTTATGTGGTGGTTTTGTTTTCTTCCACTAACGGAGCTTATAAGATTTCCTGTTGAGTTTTGTGTTGTGAAGTTTTCAAGTTTTGGGTAAAGCTTTTATGGACTATGGAATAAGGAGTGGCAAGAGACTAAGCTTGGGGATGCCCATGGCACCCCAAGAAATTCAAGGATAGCCAAAAGCCTAAGCTTGGGGATGACCCGGGAAGGCATCCCCTCTTTCGTCTTCGTTCATTGGTAACTTTACTTGGAGCTATATTTTTATTCGCCACATGATATGTGTTTTGCTTGGAGCATCGTGTATTATATTAGTATTTTCCTTTTAGTTTACCACAATCATCCTTGCTATACACAACTTTTGGGAGAAGCCTATTTGATTAGAATTTGCTAGAATACTCTATGTGCTTCGCTTATATCTTTTGAGATTGATAGTTTTTGCTCTAGTGCTTCACTTATATCTTTTAAAGCATGGCAGTGGATTAATTTTGAAGAAATTGCTAGTCTATCATGCTTCACTTATATTATTTTGAGAGTCCTTCAGAACAACATGGTATCTGTTATGGTTACAAATTTGGTCCTAGAATGATGAACATCCAAGTTGGGTATAATAAAAACTATCATAGTAAGTGCATTAAACACTAGGATCAATTTGATGCTTGATAATTGTTTTGAGATATAAAGGTAGTAATGTTAGGGTCATGCTAGTGGATAATTATGAAATTGAGAAATACTTTTGTTGAAGTTGGCAAGTCCCATAGCATGCACGTATGGTAAAAGTTATGTGACGAATTTGTTGCATGAGGTGCTCTTTTGATTGTCTTCCTTATGAGTGGCAGTCGGGGACGAGTGATGGTCTTTTCCTACCAATCTATCCTCTTGGGGCATGCGTAGTAGAACTTTGCTTCGAGGGCTAAGTAGACTTTTGCAATAAGTATATGAGTTCTTTATGACTAATGTGAGTCCATGGATATACGCACACTCATCCTTCCACTTTGCTAGCCACTATTATGCCGCGCAACTTTCACTGGTATTGAACCTATTATTTACCTTCCTCAAAACAGCCACCATACCTACCTATTATGGCATTTCCATAGACATTCCGAGTTATATTGCCATGCAACTTTCCACCGTTCCGTTTACTATGACACGTTTCATCATTGTCATATTGCTCTTTGCATGATCATGTAGTTGACATCGTATTTGTGGAAAGGCCACCTTCATAATATTCATACATGTCGCTCTTGATTCATTGCATATCCCGGTACACCGTCGGAGGCATTCATATAGAGTCATATCTTGTTCTAGCTTTGAGTTGTAAATCAATAAAAGTGTGATGATCTTCATTATTAGAGCATTGTCCCAGTGAGGAAAGGATGATGAAGACTATGATTCCCCCACAAGTTGGGATGAGACTTCGGACTTTATAAAAATAAAAGAGGCCAAAGAAGCCCACCAAAAATAAAAGCAAAAAGGAAAAAGAAAAAGAAAAAAAAGGAAAAAAAAGAAAAAGAAAAAAAAATAAAAATAAAAAATAAAATGAGAGAAAAAGAGAGAAGGGACAATTGCTACTATCTCTTTTTCCACACTTGTGCTTCAAAGTAGCACCATGATCTTCATGATAGAGAGTCTTCTATGTTGTCACTTTCATATACTAGTGGGAATGTTTTTCATTATAGAACTTGGCTTGTATATTCCAATGATGGGCTTCCTCAAAGTGCCCTAGGTCTTCGTGATCAAGCAAGTTGGATGCACACCCACTTAGTTTCTTTTGTTGAGCTTTCATACATTTATAGCTCTAGTGCATCCGTTGCATGGCAATCCCTACTCACTCACATTGATATCTATTGATGGGCATCTCCATAGCCCGTTGATACACATAATTGATGTGAGACTATCTTGTCCCTCTTTTTGTCCTCACAACCACCACAATAGACCACCATAGTGCTATGTCCATGGCTTGCGCTCATGTATTGCATAAGAGTTGAAAAAAGCTGAAGCGCGTTAAAAAGTATGAACCAATTGCTCGGCCCGTCATCGAGGTTGTGCATGATGGGAGTATTTTGTGTAATGAAAATGAAGCATGGCCTAACTATATGATTTTGTAGGGATAAGCTTTCTTTGGCTATGCTATTTTGATAGGACATGATTATTTGTTAGTATGCTTTGAAACATTATTATTTTTATGTTTTGTAAGCTTTTATCTTGAATCATTTGGATCTGAACATTCATGCCACAATAAAGAAAATTACATTGAGAATTATGCTATGTAGCATTCCACATCAAAAATTCTATTTTTATCATTTACCTACTCGAGGACGAGCATGAATTAAGCTTGGGGATGCTTGATACGTCTCCAACGTATCTATAATTTTTGATTGTTCCATGCTATTATATTACCTGTTTTGGATGTTTATGGGCTTTATTTTACACATTATTATCATTTTTGGGACTAACCTACTAACCGGAAGCCTAGCCCATATTGCTGTTTTTTTTGCCTATTTCAGTATTTCGAAGAAAAGGAAAATCAAACGGAGTCCAAACGAATGAAACCTTCGGAAGTGTGACTTTTGGAACGAACGTGATCCAAAGGACTTGGAGTGCAAGTCAAGAAGCAGCCGAGGTGGCCACGAGAGGGTAGGGCGCCCCCCCCCCCTATAAGGCGCGCCCCCTGTCTCGTGGGCCCCTTGGGCGGCCACCGACGTACTTCTTCCTCCTATATAAGCCTACATACCCCAAAAACATCTAGAGAGCCACCAAAGAAATATTTCTGCCACCGTAACCTTCTGTATCTGCGAGATCCCATCTTGGAGCCGTCGGCGGCGTTCTGCCGGAGGGGGAATCCACCATGGAGGGCTTCTACATCAACACCATAGCCCTTCCGATGAGTTGTGAGTAGTTTACCACAGACCTTCAGGTCCATAGTTATTAGCTAGATGGCTTCTTCTCTCTTTTTGGATCTCAATACAATGTTCTCCCCCTCTCTTGTGGAGATCTATTCGATGTAAACTCTTTTTGCGGTGTGTTTGTCGAGATCCGGTGAATTGTGGGTTTATGATCAAGTTTATCTATGAATAATATTTGAATCTTCTGTGAATTCTTTTATGTATGATTGAGTTATCTTTGCAAGTCTCTTCGAATTATCGGTTTGGTTTGGCCTACTAGATTGATCTTTCTTGCCATGGGAGAAGTGCTTAGCTTTGGGTTCAATCTTGTGGTGTTCTTACCTAGTGACAGAAAGGGTTGCAAGACATATATTGTGTTGTTGTCATCGAGGATAAAAAGATGGGGTTTATATCATATTTCTTGAGTTTATCCCTCTACATCATGTCATCTTGCTTAATGCGTTACTCTGTTCTTATGAACTTAATACTCTAGATGCATGCTGGATAGCGGTCGATGTGTGGAGTAATAGTAGTAGATGCAGGCAGGAGTCGGTCTACTTGTTGCGGACGTGATGCCTATATACATGATCATGCCTAGATAATCTCATAATTATTCGCTTTTCCATCAATTGCTCGACAATAATTTGTTCACCCACCGTAATACTTATGCTATCTTGAGAGAAGCCCATAGTGAAACCTATGGCCCCCGGGTCTATCTCTTATCATATTTGCTTCCAATCTACTTTTATTTGCATCTTTACTTTCTGCATCTATATTATAAAATACCAAAAATATATTTATCTTATCATACTATCTCTATTAGATCTTACTTTCGCAAGTGGTCGTGAAGGGATTGACAACCCCTTTATTGCGTTGGTTGCGAGTTCTTTGTTTGTTTGTGTAGGTGCGTGGGACTTTTGAGGAGCCTCCTACTGGATTGATACCTTGGTTCTCAAAAACTAAGGGAAATACTTATGATACTGTGATGCATCACCCTTTCCTCTTCAAGGAAAACCAACGCAAGCTCAAGATGTAGCAAGAAGGAGCCTTCGTACCGCGCGCACATAACTACGCACTCAAAATACCACGGGGATAGACGGAGGCACAACTAGGTTGTGTTCCATGATGCGGCTCAACCGCTCCCAGACACACATTATTTTACATTTCCTTTTTCTTTTCAGGTTACTTTTTGTCTAGGACGTTACTAGCGACCTGATTGCCAGACCTATCAAAGGACGGATATACCAAGGAGGGAAGTAGGTTGAACGCACGAGGGAATCTCTAGATATTCTTCTCGATGATCATTCTATCTATCTTCGGACCTGCATGCAGCTCCCCCTGGCCTCAGCAGGTTAAGAAGTCCTATTATTTATCACACTACTTATACACATACGCTTCGACGTATTATTAACTTACAATGAAATCAATTTGCGACTGTATGTATATGACATTAACTTGCTGTTTCATTTTTTGATATTTTTGTCAATTGCAACCGTACACTCTGGTATGCCTTAATTTGCCAGGGGCTTCATTGTACCCCATAACACGGCAAGAAAGTCCGAACACTTTTCCGGTTGTTCGGCACCCCGAACTTATAGCATTATATGCATCGGCTCTGAATCATGTCTTGGGTCAATAGTTGGGTTGCTCGGCTCCTATGCTTGCTACCTTACATTCCACTATATCGGCTATGGTAGTAAAGGGAGAACTACTGCGATTGTGTCCTGGTTCTTCTGGACGAGCACCTCAGTAGAGAAAGCCAAAAACTGACTGTATTGATGCGGCGAGAGCTGGTCAGCTGTTCGAGAGGTCTGAAAATCTTTAGCGATTTCTTCCGCATTGTGTGATATCTAATGCATCATGCGACGAATCGAGTTTTATCCGATTAGGTGTTTATAGTACCCTAAGTTTGGAATTACAAACACTAGGGGCTGCGCCTACCATTTTATTGTCAAACTCCTATGGCTAAGTGAGGGTGATAAAGCCTTATAGTCTGATTGCCTGGTTCGTTGCGCTAAACACCTCCTTTAAGGACCAAAATCTGAAGTAAAGAGTGTTTAGATTTATCCCGAACACCCCCGTACTTCCTACGTGGGGGCTGAAGCCGACGACTGGCCAACTCTCAGATTTCATATAAAACAGCCACACAGGAGGTAAAATTTCAAATAACAAGCATTATATTCCATAACGATCTTGTTTCATATTACAGCACAGGATAACATGAATATATTCATGGGAATATAATATCCTTGGCACATTGCTCCTCCACAAGGTGGGATCCCTCCAAGATACTGTCATAGTACATCTCGGGCTTGTGGTGCTCCTTCCCTGCGGGCGGTCCTTCGGTCATCAGCTTCATGGCATCCATCTTTGCCCAGTGCATCTTGGCACGGGCGAAGGCCATTCGAGCACCTTTAGTACAGACCGACCGCTTGATGGCATCAAGCCGAGGGCAGGCACTCACCAGCCGCTTCATTAGTCCTAAGTAGCTGTTGGGAATAGCTTCGGCAGGCCATAGCCGGATTATTAAATCCTTCATGGCTAGTTCGGCTGCCCTATGCAGCTCGACCAGCTGTTTCAACTGATCGATAAAGGGCACCGGATGTTCTAGCACAAGGTATTGCGACCAAAACAGCTTCTCCGCCGAGCACCCCTCTTCGGCTCGGTAGAATTGTGCGGCATCGGACACACTGCATGGCAGATCCGCAAACACCCCTGGAGAACTCCGAATTCGGGTCAGTAAAAGGAACCTTTTCTTTACATATTTGCTCTGCATAATAAAGGCCTTACCCGCCACGATTTTTCTGGCCTCCTGGATTTCCTGGAGGGTGCCTTGGGCTTCAAGCCGGGCATCATCCGCGGATTGACGAGCCTTGGTGAGTTCGGATTGTTTACCCGCAATACTCTGCTCCAAGGACTCACATTTCTTCATGGCTTGCTGGAGCTCTTGTTGGACCTCACTGACCCTAGCCTCGTGCTTTTCACGAGCGGCCTTCTCCTTGGCCGCCTTCTTCTCAACCTCGGCTAGCACCTTCTTGAGAGCCTCGACCTCGGTCGCCGCTCCTAATATATATCATGACATTTTTCAGTCAAAATAAATTATTCATCTGTATTGAATACAAACAAGGTTATTCCATACCTTGGCTCTCCTCCAGTTGCTTCTTTACATGGCCGAGCTCTTCCTCGGCCCGCTCCAGACTCTGCTTTAGTCCGGAGACCTCAACAGTATGGGAGGTTGTAGCCAATAATGACACCCTCTTATTCACATAGACATTTAATAGTTAGTCTCCTGCAAAAATTATTAAATCCTTTGTCCGACATTTCTTTTGGAACACCGGACAGTGTATCAGGGGCTACTGTCTATACTGTGACATTCTTTTTTATATTTAAATTCACTGCTTACCTCGAAGCCTGTTAGAAGGCTTGTGCAGGCTTCAGTTAGCCTGCTTTTCGAGGACTGAATCTTCTCAATCACCGCACCCATAAGGGTACGGTGCTCTTCAACAATGGAAGCGGCTTGGAGCGCCTCCAACAGCATATCCGACGCCTTTGGGTGGACATAGGTCACTGGCGGAATAGGCGCACCCTCTTCTGTTAAAGGAGGTTGCTTGCCTGATTCCGGAGCCATATTGGTCTCCGGAACTGTGTTCGGCTGGGGGCCGAACTCAGAATGGCCCCTGTCGTTAGTGTCCATGGGGGGCTGCTCCCCCATGTGTCCGGCTGCCAAGGTTTGACCCTCCGGTGCCGCCCCGATGGTCTCCTGAGCCCCTCCCTGGCCTGGGTTCCTTTGGGACGACACCTCGGTGTTATCCATGGCCTTGGGAGAGAAGGTTGTTGGGAGGGTCCCGCTGTCCATCACATCCGGGTCCAGCGAGTCCTCCGATGAGGATCGCTCGACGTTGGACCTGGCCGAACTGCAAAATGCGTGACTCAACATATTAATACTATGCAATAGTGAGGCTAGATATATGAATGTGTCCGGGTTTCTTAGTACTCACGATTTGGCCAGGGGCTTGACCCTGGGTTCCCACTCCGAGCTGCTGTTGGTGGCCGCGGTGGATTCGTATGGAAGGAAAGCTTTCCCCTTCTTAGACGTTTCGGCCTCCAAACGCGTGGAGGCCGTCCTCTTACTTCTCCCCCTCGCAGGGGGGAGTGGCTTTCTTCTTCTTACTCCTCCTCTTCCTCGTCTTCTTCGGCAGAGGAGTGGGCCTCAGCATCTTCGGACACTACGTCCGAAGTGCCCTTGCGATGGAGACTGCCCCTGGTCTCCTTGGCCTCCTTCTTGGCCTTCTTCTTCGGTGCCTTATAAGGCGCCGGGACCAGCATCTTTGTCAAAAGTGGGCCTGCTTGTTCTTCGGTCAGCGGGGCCGGACAGTAAATCCGCTCTGCCCTGTTCGTCCAGCCCTAGGAGAATCATTAGGGAAATATTAGGTGTTTCCCTCAAGTATGCGAGTAGAGGGTACACCTTGAAAACATGTAAAGACTTACCGAACTTGCGGGAAGGTCCAATTTATGGCTGTGATCCTCGGCCGAGTCCGGCCATGACTTGCCGGGCTTGAATAGCACCTTCCAGATGTCTTTGTGCGTTGTGCCGAAGAACTCCAGCAGGGTCTGGTGCTTGGCCGGATCGAACTCCCATAGATTGCAAGTTCGACGTTGGCATGGAAGGATCCGATGAACTAACATCACCTGGACCACATCGACAAGTTTGATATTCTTGTCACCCATGCTCTTGATACGCGCTTGGAGCACCGTTAGCTCATCTGACGAAGACTAGTCTAGGCCCTTCTCGGGCCAGGACGTGAGCCGCATTGGGGCTCTAGATCGGAATTCGGGAGCCGCGACCCATTTGGTGCCGCGTGGCTCAGTGACGTAGAACCATTGTTGTTGCCACCCTTTGACAGACTCGTTGAATGTACCTGATGGCCATTTCACATTGGGAATCTTGCTCACCATGGCGCCTCCGCACTCGGCGTGCTCGCCGCCTACCACCTTCGGCTTCACGTTGAAGATCTTTAGCCACAGTCCGAAGTGTGGAGGGATGCGGAGGATGGCCTCGCACGCGACAATAAATGTCGAGATGTTGAGGAAGGAATTGGGGGATAGATCATGGAAATCTATCCCGTAGTAGTACATGAGTCCCGAACGAATGGGTGGAGGGGAAATCCCAACCCACAGACAAAGTGAGGGAGGAATACAACCCTCTCATGGGGTTCTGGAGTAGGGACAATCTGTCCCAAGGCTGGGAGACGGTGCACGATCTCCTTGGCTAGATACGCGGCCTCCCGGAGTTTCTCGATATCCTTCTCCTTGACGGAGGAGGCCATCCACTTGCCCTGCGCTCCGGATCTGGACATGGCTGGAGTGCTTTTTGGGGGCGGAAGAGATGGAATCTTGGGTGCTGGAGCTCGACAATGGGGCAGCTGAGAGAAGGCGTGGGTGAAAGAGTTGGATCCTTATCCCTTTATAAAGGAAGTGAATATCAAGCGCCTCCCCACTTTCCCTAAAAGCTCGCTTATCCCCGAGGGCCATGCAAACGGTGCGGTGGGATTACCCATACCCGTATTGATGAGAATCCCGCAATAAGGGGACACTATATCTGCTTTGACAAGACGTGCCAATGTAACCGCATCTTGAAATACGGAGCGATGGGCTAAACACGGTTCGAATAATAACCGGGCATCGATGTGATGTCATGAAAGTTGTCAGCAGATTGAACTCGTGAATTATTATACTCTCTATGGTTGTATGTGCTATTTGTTTTGCAGAGCCGGACACGTTTCTTGTGTTCAAAAGAAGACTTGAAGTATTCGGAGGAGGAACCCGCCTTCCAATGCCGAAGACAATCTGCGCGCCGGACACCTCGTCATTGAAGCCTGGTTCAGGGGCTACTGAGGGAGTCCTGGATTAAGGGGTCCTCGGATGGCCGGACTATTGATATGGGCCGGACTGTTGGGCTATGAAGATACAAGACTGAAGATTCTCTCCCGTGTCCGGATGGGACTCTCCTTGGCATGGAAGGCAAGCTTGGTGTTCGGATATGTAGATTCCTTTCTCTGTAACCGACTTTGTACAACCCTAGTCCCCTCCGGTGTCTATATAAACCGGAGGGCTTAGTCCGTAGGGACAAATACACAATCCTCATAGGCTAGACTTCTAGGGTTTAGCCATTATGATCTCGTGGTAGATCAACTCTTGTAATACTCATATCATCAAGATCAATATAGCAGGAAGTAGGGTATTACCTCAATAGAGAGGGCCTGAACCTGGGTAAACATCGTGTCCCCCGCCTCCTGTTACCATTGACCTTAGACGCACAGTTTGGGACCCCCTACCCGAGATCCACCGGTTTTGACACCAACAACCGCTCCTAATAAATATCATGGCACTTTAGTCAGCACAAATCATTCATCCTTCCTGAATATAGACAAGGTTATTGCATACCTTGATTGTCTTCCAGCTATTTCTTCACACGGCCAAGCTCTTCCTCGATCCGCTCCAGACTCTGCTTCCGTCCGGAGACCTCAGCAACATGAGAGGTCGCAGTCAGCAACGACGCCTGCTTATTCATATAGACATGTCAGGTGGTTCTCCTGCGAAAATTATTTGATCCTCTGTTCGGCTTTTCTTTCCGAACACCGGACAGAGTCTTAGGGGCTACTGTCTATACTATGACATTCTTTTCACATAATTGCGTGGCTTACCTCAAAGCCTGTTAGAAGGCTTGTGCAGGCTTCGGTCAGTCCGCTCTTCGCAGACTGAATCTTCTCAACCACCATACCCATAAGGGTACGGTGTTCCTCAACAATGGAAGCACTTCGCATCGCTTCTATTAGAGTGTCCGGCGCCTCTGGCTGGACGGAGGTCACTGGCGGACTTGGCGCGCCTCCTCCTTTTGAAGGAGTCTGCTGGCCAGGTTCCGGAGCAGTATAGGTCTCCGGGACCGTATTCGGCTGGGGGCCGAACTGAATGTGGCCCCCATCGCCAGTCTCCATGGGGATTTGCTCCCCCATGTGTTCGGTGGCTGAGGTTTCATCATCCGGCACCGCCCTAACGGCCTCCCGAGTCTCTCCCTGCCTTGGGATCCTTTGGGACAACACCTCGGTGTAATCCATGGCCTTGGAAGAGGAGGCCGCCGGAAGGGACCCGCTATCCATCGCCTTTGGGTCCAGCGAATTCGCCGAAGATGAGGATCGCTCGAGGTCGAACCGAGCCGGGCTACAAATGCATGATTCAACATGTTAAGACTATGAAGTAGAGAGGCCGGGTATATGAATGCGTCTGGGTTTTTGAGTACTCACAATTTGGCCAGGGGCTTGTCTCGGGGGCGCCGCTCTGGGCTGCTGTCGATGTCCCACGCGGAGTCATCTGCGGGGGAACCCTTCCCCCTCTTGGACGCCTCTGCCTGCAGATTCATGGAGGCCGCCCTCTTCTTCCTTCCCCCCTCAGGGGGAGAGTTGCTTTCCTCCTCCTCTTCATCCCCGGCGGTGGAGGAGTGAGTCTCGGTGTCTTCAGACGTCATGTCCGAAGCACCCTTGCGACGGAGACCGCTTCTGGTCTCCTTGGCCTTCTTCCTGGCCTTCTTCTCTGGCGCTTGATAGGGCGTCGGGACCAGTGATGTCTACTACACAACCTTCTTCTTGTAGACGTTGTTGGGCCTGCAAGTGCACAGGTTTGTAGGACAGTAGCAAATTTCCCTCAAGTGGATGACCTAAGGTTTATCAATCCGTAGGAGGCGTAGGATGAATATGGTCTCTCTCAAGCAACCCTACAACCAAATAACAAAGAGTGTCTTGTGTCCCCAACACACCCAATACAATGGTAGATTGTATAGGTGCACTAGTTCGGCGAAGAGAGGGTAATACAAGTGCAAAATAGATAGTAGATAAAGGTTTTTGTAATCTGAAATAATAAAAACAGCAAGGTAACAAGTGATAAAAGTGAGCGTAAACGGTATTGCAATGATAGGAAACAAGGCCTAGGGTTCATACTTTCACCAGTGCAAGTTCTCTCAACAATAATAACATAGATAGATCATATAACAAGCCCTCAACATGCAACAAAGAGTCACTCCAAAGACACTAATAGCGGAGAACAAACATAGAGATTATGGTAGGGTACAAAACCACCTCAAAGTTATTCTTTTGGATCGATCTATAAAAGAGTTCGTACTAGAATAACACCTTAAGAAACAAATCAACCAAAACCCTAATGTCACCTAGATACTGCATTGTCACCTCAAGTATCTGTGGGCATGATTATATGATATGCGTCACACAATCTCAGATTCATACAACCAACATAAAAGTACTTCAAAGAGTGCCCCAAAGCTACTACCGGAGAGTCAAGAACGTGTGCCAACCCCTATGCATAGGTTCCCAATGTCACGAAACCCACAAGTTGATCACCAAAACATACATCAAGTGGCACATGATATCCCATTGTCACCATAGATAATCACGGCAAGACATACATCAAGTGTTCTCATAAAAGACTCAATCCGATAAGATAACTTCAAAGGGGAAACTCAATTCATCACAAGAGAGTAGAGGGGGAGAAACATCATAAGATCCAACTACAATAGCAAAGCTCGGGATACATCAAGATCGTGCCATAGAGGGAACACGAGAGAGAACACGAGAGAGAGAGATCAAACACATAGCTACTGGTACATACCCTCAGCCTTGAGGGTGAACTACTCCCTCCTCGGCATGGATAGCACCGGGATGATGAAGATGGCCTCCGGTGATGGGATCCCCCTCCGGCAGGGTGCCGGAATAGGGTCCTGATTGGTTTTTGGTGGCTCTGGAGGCTTGCGGTGGCGGAACTCCCGATCTAGGTTCTGTTCTGGAAGTTTTAGGGTACGTAGGTATATATGGGTGCAGGGGGTATGTCGGAGGAGCTACGGGGCCCCACGAGGCAGGGGGCGCGCCCAGGGGGTGGGCGCGCCCCCCACCCTCGTGGGCAGCCCGTATCTCCCCTGACGTGCACTCCAAGTTCCCTGGGTTGCTTTCCTTCCAAAAATAACTTCTCTAGTTGATTTCGTTCCGTTTTGACTTCGTCTGATATTCCTTTTCTTCGAAACACTGAAATAGGCATAAAACAGCAAATCTGGGCTGGGCCTCCGGTTAATAGGTTAGTCCCAAAAATAATATAAAAGTGGATAATAAAGCCCAATATTACCTAAAACAGTAGATAAAGTAGCATGGAGCAATAAAAAATTAGAGATACGTTGGAGACGTATCAATCAACATCTTCGTTAGAAGTGGAATTGCTGGGTCTTCGGGCAGCGGAGCCGGACAGTGAATCCGCTCCGCCTTCTTTGTCCAACCCTGAGAGAATCAATAGGGAGGCTTAGGCTTCTTCCTCGAGAATGCAAGTAAAGGGTACACCTTGAAAACATGAAAAAACTTACCGGACTAGCAGGATGGGCCAAGTCGTGCCCACGGTCTTCGGTTTCCTTCAGCCACGTATCATTGGCCTTGAAGAGCACCTTCCAAATGCCTTCATGCGACGCCAAATAGATGTTGCAGGGTCTGGTGCTCGGCCGGATCGAACTGCCACAAATTACAGGTCCATCTTTGGCATGGAAGGATCCGACGAACTAGCATCACCTAGATCACGTTGACAAGCTTGATGTTCTTGTCCACCATGCTCTTGATGCGTGTCTGAAGCGCTGTCAGCTCATCTAACGAAGACCAGTCCAGGCCCTTCTCGGGCCAGCAGGTGAGACGCATTGGGGCTCCGGACTGGAATTCAGGAGCCGCGACCCAGGTGGTGTCGCGTGGCTCTGTGACATAGAGCCACTGCTGTTGCCACCCTTTAACAGTCTCCATGAAGGTACCTATTGGCCATGTGACGTTGGGCATCTTGCTCACCATGGCGCCTCCGCACTCTGCGTGTTATCCACCCACCACCTTCGGCTTCACATTGAAGATCTTTAACCACAATCTGAAGTGGGGTCGGATGCGGAGGAAAGCCTCGTACACGACAATGAATGCCGAGATGTTGAGGAAAGAATTTGGGGCTAGATCATGGAAATCTAGCCCATAGTAGAACATGAGTCCATGGACGAATGGATGGAGAGGAAATCCCAGCCCACAGACGAAGTGGGAGATGAACACTACCCTCTCATGGGGCTCCGGAGTGGGGACGATCTGTCCCTCGGTCGGAAGCCGGTGGGCGATTTCCTTGGCCAAACACCCAGCCTCCCGGAGCTTCATAATGTCCTTCTCCTTGACGGAGGTGACCATCCACTTGCCTTGCGCTCCGGATTCAGACATGGTTGGAGTGCTTTCTTGGGGCGGAAAAGATGAGAACTTGGGCGCTGGAGCTCGAGAATGGGGGAGGCAGAGAGAGAGAAGGCGTGGGTGAAAGAGGTGAATCCTTATCTCTTTATAAAGGCAGTGAATATCAAGCGCCTCCCCACTCGCCCTAAAAACTCACCTATACCCAAGGGCCATGCAGACGATACGGTAGGATTACCCATGCCCGTATTGATGAGAATCCCACAATAAGGGGACACGATCTCTGCTTTGACAAGACGTGCCAATGAAACCACATCTCGAAATATGGAGCGGCAGGCTAAAAGACGGTTCGAAATAATGGCCGGGCGGCGACGTGATGTCACGCTATAAAAAGTTGTCAGCGGATTGGACCCGTGAAATATTATACTCTTTACGGTTGTGTGTGGAATTTGTGTTGCAGAGCCGGACACGATTCTTGTGTTCAAAAACTATTTTGGAGTATTCGGAGAAGGAACCCGCCTTGTAATGCCGAAGATAATCTGCGCACCGGACACATCATAATTGAAGCCTGGTTCAAGGGCTACTGAGGGAGTCCTGGATTAAGGGGTCCTCGGATGGCCGGGCTATTGATATGGGCCGGACTGTTGGGCTGTGAAGATACAAGACCGAAGACTCTCTCCCGTGTCCGGATGGGACTCTCCTTGGCGTGGAAGGCAAGCTTGGCTCCTAGATATGAAGATTCCTTTCTCTGTAACCGACTTTGTACAACCCTAGTACCCTCCAATGTCTATATAAACCGGAGGGCTTGGTCCGTAGAGGACGAATAACAATCATAATCATATAGGCTAGACTTCTAGGGTTTTAGCCATTACGATCTCGTGGTAGATCAACTCTTGTAATACTCATATTCATCAAGATCACAAGCAGGAAGTAGGGTATTACCTCCATAGAGAGGGCCCGAACCTGGGTAAACATCGTGTCCCCTGCCTCCTGTTACCATCAACCTTAGACGCACAGTTCGGGACCCCCTACCCGAGATCCGCCGATTTTGACACCGACAGGGGGCGTGCCCCCCTTTCCTTCTCTGGTTCCCTCTCCCTTCCCCCCTTTTCCCCCTCCGGAAGGAAAAAAGGAGGGGGGGGGGCGAATCCTACTAGGAGTGGAGTCCTAGTAGGACTCCCCCCCTCCACGGAGCGCCCCTTATGGCCGGCCTCCTCCTCCCCTCCTTTATATACGGGGCAGGGGGGCACCCCAAAGCACATCAACTGTTTTAGCCGTGTGTGGTGCCCCTCCACCATTTACTCCCCGGTCATATTGTCGCAGTGCTTAGGGGAAGCCCTGCGCATATCACATCACCAACACCGTCACCCACGCCGTCATGCTGACGGAACTCATCGACTCCTTTGTACCTCTACTAGATCAAGAGTTCAAGGGACGTCATCGAGCTGAACGTGTGCAGAACTCAGAGGTGCCGTACGTTCGGTACTTGATCGGTTGATTTGAGAAGACATTCGGCTACATCAACCACCTTAAGTTAACGCTCCCGCTTTCGGTCTACGAGGGTACGTGGACACACTCTCACCCTCTCGTTTCTATGCATCTCCTAGATAGATCTTGCGTGAGCCTCGGAGATTTTTTTGAAATTGCATGCTATGTTTCCCTACATTTGGGCCCCCTTTTAAATTCAAATCAATGGCAATTAATAGAAAACATAAAATAAAAATAGAAATGTTTTTACTTGGCGGCCCAGCACTGTAGCAGGCCTATCCTACTAGGGGCTAGGTTGTCTTCTTCCTCGCACCAGTCGGACGATGAGCATGCTCGTCATGCGCCACCACCCTTGGAGCCTGTTGATGCTGATTCCTGCAGGTAGGATTAAACCTCCCAATGCTTGAATTTTTCTCCTCTTGATCTAGGATCAAAGAGATGATCCACTATCGGTATCCACACATACAAGATCATGGATCCAGCTGGGCTTCGCCATCCATAACGAAAGCCTACCGGAGTGAGGGAGTCCTGGACCCTGGGGTCCCCGGGCCTTACATATGGGCTGGACAAATGGGCCACTATGGGGCCAAGCTAGAGTGCGGACCCATGACCGGACATGAGATCTTCGGAGTCATGGTGTGCCCTCAAAGTCAAGATTAGCATGATCTTCCTTCATTGTAACCGATTGAATGTAACCCTAACCCTACTGGTGTCTATATAAACCAGAGGGTTTAGGGGCTTTAGAGAGAGAGAGAGAGCTACATTCATCACCTCATCACCTTAGGGTTTAGCTCGCTTGATATTGAGGTAGATCTACTCTGTAAGCATACCATACATCAAATACAATCAAGCAGGACGTAGGGTTTTACCTCTTCGAGAGGGCCTGAACCTGGGTAAATAACGTGTTCATCGTCCCTTGTTCCCCATCAATCCTAGATCCACAGACGGGACCCCCTATACGAGATCCGCCGGTTTTTACACCGACATTGGTGCTTTCATTGAGAGTTCCATTGCGGATCGCCGAAGGATCAATGGCTGAGCTATTCATGAGAAACCCCACTAGCGTCAGGGACATCTTTGTTCCCGACCTATTTTTTATGTTCGGTAGTATCACTTTCTGCGCTAACCTCATCGGACGCTTAAACCTAGTTGAAAACCTCACCGCCGATCGCAAAATTAGCCACCGAAACCTAGATTTTGGAGTATGCCCTCGGCGAAACCCTGCTTCTGAAGAGCTCGATGCCTTGACCTCAAATTCAGCGGATGTAAAGGGACGCAAAGCCGGATCCCATCGAAGTATCCGAAGAACGTCCCGCCAAACACTCAAGAGGCATGCCCCCGGCAGGAACCTCTCCGGTAGACAACCTTTTGGATTGATTCTTGGCTATGGGAACCTCCATCAGCAGGCCTACGGCCTATGACCAGAATGGGCTTAATCTCGACAACAGAGAGATCCACACCCCGCCCATTGATACGTCTCCATTGTATCAACTTCTCCAAACTCTTTTTCCCTTGTTTTGGACTCTAATTTGCATGATTTGAATGGAACTAACCCGGACTAACGCTGTTTTCAATAGAATTGCCATGGTGTTATTTTTGTGCAGAAATAAAAGTTCTCAAAATGACCTAAAACTTCATGGAGATTATTTTTGGAACAAATAAAAAATACTGGCGAAAGAATCAACCAGAGGGTACCCACATCCTGTCCACAAGGGTGGAGGGCGCGCCCCCCCTCTAGGGCGCACCCTCTGGTCTTGTGGGGCCCATGAAGCTCCACCGACCTTAACTCCAACTCCATATATCCATGTTCGAGGAGAAAAAAATAGAAGAGAGAATTCATCGCGTTTTACGATACAGAGCCACCGCCGCCATTGTTCTTCCTCGGGAGGGCAGATCTGGAGTCCGTTCGGGGCTCCGGAGGGGGGAAATTGTCGCCGTCGTCATCATCAACCATCCTCCGTCATCAATTTCATGATGCTCACCGCCATGCGTGAGTAATCCATCATAGGCTTGCTGGACGGTGATGGGTTCGATGAGATTTACCATGTAATCGAGTTAGTTTTGTTAGGGTTTGATCCCTAGTATCCATTATGTTCTAAGGTTGATGTTGCTATGACTTTGCTATACTTAATGCTTGTCACTAGGGCCCGAGTGCCATGATTTCAGATCTGAACCTATTATTTTTTCATGAATATATTTGTGTTCTTGATCCTATCTTGCAAGTTATAGTCACCTACTACGTGTTATGATCCGGCAACCCCGGATTGACAATAGTCGGGACACTTCCCGGTGATGACCGTAGTTTGAGAAGTTCATGTATTCACTAAGTGCTAATGCTTTGGTCCAGTTCTCTATTAAAAGGAGGCCTTGATATCCCTTAGTTTCAAGTACGACCCCGCCGCCACGGGAGGGTAGGAGAAAAGATGTCATGCAAGTTCTTTTCCATAAGCATGTATGGCTATATTCGGAATACATGCCTACATTATATTGATGAATTGGATCTAGTTCTGTGTCACCCTATGTTATAACTATTGCATGGTGAATGCCATCTGACATAATTATCCATCACTGAACCATTGCCTACGAGCTCGTTTCGTATTGATCTTTGCTTAGTTACTTTTCCGTTGCCAATGTTACGATTGCTACAAAACTGCTACTGTTACTTTTGCCACTGTTACTGTTACTTCCATATTACTTTGCTACTAAATACCTTGTTGTAGATATTAAGTCTTTCAAGTGTGGTTGAATTGACAACTCAGCTGCTAATACTTGATTATATTATTTGGCTCCCCTTGTGTCGAATCAATAAATTTGGGTTGAATACTCTACCCTCAAAAATTGCTGCGATCCCCTATACTTGTGGGTTATCAAGACCTTTTTGTGGCGTCGTTGCCGGGGAGCATAGCTAGATTCTCTATGTCACTTGGGATTTATATCTGTTGATCACTATGAAGAATTTAAAAGATACTAGAACCAAGATTTTCCCCTCAACTACGAGGGGAGGTAAGGAACTGCCATCTAGCTCTGCACTTGATTCACCTTCTGTTTTGAGTAAACTTGTGATGCCTACACCTGCTATTGATTCTAATATGTCGGATATTATTGATGATGCCACTTCTGCTATGCATGATTCATATGATGATACTACTTCTTTGCTTGATAATACTGTGCCACTAGGTGAATTTCTTGATGAACAACTTGCTAGGGTTAGAGAGAATGAAATTACCGAAACTGATGATATTATTGAAACTGAAGATTATGATTCTCCCCCTAAATACGAATTTTCTGTTGTACTTGAGGGTTATATTATGGATGAGGAAACTTCTAGAGACTTTCTTGCTTGCAATGATAGAGATGATCTTAAGAAACTATTAGCTAAGTTGAAAGAAAAGTCTTTGAATGCTATAATGCAATATGATCCTAAGTTTGCTACTTCACCTATCTTTGTTACTGATAAGGATTATGAATTCTATGTTGATCCTGAGTTAATTACTTTGGTTGAATCTGATCCTTTTTATGGTTATGAATCTCAAACTGTTGTGGCACATCTTACTAAATTGAATGATATAACCACCCTATTTGCTCATGAGGAAAAAATTCGCTATTACTATATTCTTAAGTTGTTTCCTTTCTCATTAAAGGGTTACTCTAAGATACGGTTTAATTCTCTTGCTCCTGGTTGTGTGCATAATCTCCAGGATATGATTTACTACTTCTCTGCAAAATATTTCCTTGCTCATAAGAAACAAGCTGCCTTAAGGGAAATATTTAATTTGTGCAAATTGAAGAAGAGGGTCTTCACAAGCTTGGGGGAGGCTTCTTCAATTACTTAATGCTTTACCTGATCATCCTCTCAAGAAAAATGAAATACTTGATATCTTTTATAATGGACTAACTGATGCTTCTAGGGACCACCTAGATAGTTGTGTTGGTTGTGTTTTCAGGGAACAAATTGTTGAGTAGGCTGAACTACTATTGAATAATATATTCAGTAATGATAATGATTGGACACTTCTTGAACCAACTCCTAAGCCAACTCTAAAGAAAAGAGGTATTCTATTTCTCAGTCCTGAAGATATGCAAGAGGCAAAGAAATCTATGAAAGAAAAAGGTATTAAAACTTAAGATATTAAGAATTTACCGCCTATTGAAGAAATACATGGTCTTGATAACCTGACACAGGTAGTGGAGGTAAATTCTCTCTATAGATTTGATGAAGGTGATATTCCTCATAATAAGTCTACTAGTTAATGCTTGGATGAGTTTGATAATTTATTGTTAAACAAGAGAACTTCAATGCTTATGTTAGTAGACAATTGAAACGTAATTCTTACATGCTTGACCACTTGGGTGATTATATGAGTAGAACTGTTAATGATCTTAAGCTTATTAGTAAACATGCTTCCATGATTACAACTCAAGTAGAACAAGTACGTAAGGCACAAGATGATTTGCTCAATGAGTTAAATAATAAGAACAATGATAATGTTGTTAGGGTTATGACTAGAGGTGGTAAACTGGCCCAGGAACCTTTGTATCCCGACGGCCATCCTAAGAGAGTTGAGCAAGATTCTCAGAGAATTAATACTGATGCACCTAGTCTTAGTAATAAAAAAAGGAAAGAACACTGATAGGACTCTGCATGCTTCTAGTGAACCTGTTATAGACACACCTGAGAATCCCAATGATATTTCTGTTTTTGATGCTGAGACACAATCTGGTGATGAACATGAACCTAGTGATAATGTTATTGATGATGTTCATATTGATGCTCAACCTAGTAATGATAATGATGTAGAGATTGAACCTGTTGTTGATCTTGGTAACCCACAATCAAAGAATCAATGTTATGATAAGAGAGACTTCGTTGCTAGGAAGCATGGTAAATAAAGAGAACCATGGGTTCAGAAACCCATGCCTTTTCCTCCTAAGCCATCCAAGAAAAAGGATGATGAGGATTTTGAGCGCTTTTGGGAAATGATTAGACCTATCTTTTTGCGTATGCATGTGACTGATATGTTGAAAATGTCTCCTTATGCTAAATATATGAAAGATATTGTTACTAATAAAAGAAACATACCAGAAGCTGAAATTTCTACCATGCTTGCTAATTATACTTTTAAGGGTGGAATACCAAAGAAACTTGGAGATCGAGGAATACCTACTATACCATGCTCCATTAAAAGAAACTTTGTTAAAACTATTTTATGCGATCTTGGGGCCGGTGTTAGTGTTATGCATTTCGCATTATATCATAGACTTGGTTTGAATAAGTTGACACCTACTGAAATCTCTTTACAAATGGCTGATAAATCAACTACTATACCCATCGGTATTTGTGATAATGTGCTTGTTGTGGTTGAAAACGTTACTATCTTAACGGACTTTGTTATTCTTGATATTCCCGAGGACGACAATATGTCGATCATCCTGGGTAGACCCTTTTTGAATACTGCAGGGGCTGTTATTGATTGCAACAAAGGCAATGTCACTTTCATGTTAATGGTAATGAGCATACAGTACACTTTCCGAAGAAGCAACCTCAAGTTCATAGTATCAATTCTATTGAAAAAAATTCAACTATTACTATTGGAGGTTTTGAATTCCCTCTTCCTACTATAAAAAATAAATATGATATTCTTATTGTTGGGGACATGCATATCCACGTTGAGGTAACGTAGTGTTATTCGAAAATTCTCTGGTTTTATGTTATTTGAAAGAAGTTTGTTAATAAGACTTTTGATTGGATGCACTTACTAATTCATGATCTGGCATGTACAGAATGAAAACTTCATTCTCGATTCTACGAGAATTTTTATGAAAGCATTTCATTTGCTTCTCTTCAATGGAAGTTTCATTTTTCCAAAATATATCCTAATTTTTGCCCTAATTCTTCTTTTGATGATCGATTCAACCTCTGATAAAAAATATAGACCTTGGTTATATTTCATCTCTTCAACAAGTTTAGTAATAAGCATAACGGCCCTATTGTTCCGATGGAGAGAAGACCTTGTTAACTGATTCCTTTTGATGAGCATGAGATGGATGAATTTAGGAATCACAACTCTCTGTACCCACCTTTTACTTTTGGTTATTTAGATTAAATAAAGCAAAAATAGTATTTTCTGTCTATTTTCTGAATTGTCCATGCAATAAAAAAATGTCCCAAAAATGAAAGTTCTCCAAATGTCCTAAAAATTTAGTATGATTTTTTTATAAAATATTTGAGAATTTCTGGCACTGAGAACACACCAAGGGCACCACCAGTGAGCCACAAGGATGGAGGGCGCGCCCTATCCCCCTTGTCTTGTGGGTCCCATGTGGGTCCCCTCCACTTATTCTAGCACCCATCCAGTTCGTCTTCGTCCAGAAAAAATCACCTCGTAGCTTAAACCCGTGTTCTTGCTCATTTTGTTGCCATTTTCGATCTCCTTGTGCAAAGCTCCATTCACAAAACTATTTTGGGGGATTGTTCTTCCATATGTGACTCCTCCAATGGTCCAATTAGTTTTTGTTCTAGTGCTTTATTTATTGCAAATTTTTGCTGCTGTGTGGCCCTGTTCTTGAGCTTGCATGTCAAATTTATATGGTCTAAAGTAGTTTTGATGCATGATATAGCCTCTAGGCACTTGTAGGAGTAGTTGCTATAATTTTTGTTGAGTTTAGTTCACTTTTATTTCGAGTCACTAAAAATTTCAGAATTTTTCAGAGGGAGAAAATGATGAGGCGATTGTTGAGAGGCTCCTCGAGCCGGGGTTCGAAGGAAAAAGAAAATGAAAAGAAGGGAAAACCCAAGTACAACCTTCCTCGCACCGCGGAGGTTCGGCCGTGTGAATGGCCAAGTGATGCATTCTTGGAGGCAACCGAAATTTATGAGGATTTCTATTACTTGGCTGAGAATGCAGGCATCACCAACTTCCTTTATGACCAGTGTGATCAGTACCTCCTACTCACTAATATTTTTGTGCAAAATTTTCATTTTCAAGCTAGTAGATCACCACCCGCGGTAGAATTTGATTTATATGATGAGCATAAGGAGATGAGGCTTTATGATTTTTGTGAGGTTTGCAAATTACCTTTTGAGGGAAGCATCGAGGAACCACGTCCTAGTGATGTGGAAGATTTTATTAATGAAGTTACTGTAGGGGAAAGGAGAAAGGTGTCGGAAGCAAGAGTGTCTAGTTTACATTTTCCTGTTCTGCGCTACTACTCATTATTTGCCGGTAGATGTTTAATTGGTCGCAGGGATAGTGGAGGCCTTAGTGCTCCTGACCTTGCTATTTTGTGTCATGCTTTACTTCGTGATAGAACTTCCAGTTTAGGCGCTATGGTTGCTAAACGGTTGAGTTTAAACCGTACGAAGGGTCCTATTTTCGGAGGTATCTTCGCCTCCTGCCTTGCTAGACGCTTCGAGATACCCATTAGGCACAACGAAAGAAGTTGCTACCCACTATATACTTAGATTATGAAAGCATGGTAGCACATAAGTTTATTGGCTATGATAAAGAAAAGAGATTCATTTATAACCTGGTATTTAGCGAGGATACTTTTCAGATTATTACCTTTCCTGCACCTACTTTGTTCGATATTCATTCAGGAAAGTACTTCGTTTTGCCCGCAGACATTCACACATACTAGGAGGGGACACGATCCCCAGATCTTGAGCCAGAGCCATCACCTGATCCTTATCAGGAGTCTATTTATTAATGGGGGCCATAGGAGCTCGCTAACCAGTGGAACCCCCAGGATCTTCCTCAATACACCGGAGGGGCTACTTTGATCCATGGGCTTTAGGCCAAAAGCCTAAGCTTGGGGGAGTACGTATTTCTCACCGACATTACATTCATGTTTACACACTCATTCTAGTTGTCCGTGTTCATACTTTTTCATTGTAATATCCATGCCAGTTTATTTTCTTTTGCTCGCTTTCTTCTTGTGTGTTTGAAAAACTTTGAGGAAAACCAAAAAAAAATTAGTTGTAGCTTCTAGCTAGTTTACTTTCCATGTTTGTGTAGTAGTACTATTAAAGAAAACCCAAAAAGATTTCTTTTTCTTCTTTTGTTTGTTGGGAGCTTTCCCGTGTAAATAGTTTTTCTCGTTCTTATTTTGCTTCCTTCAGAAACTAAAAAAACATTTTAGTGTGTTTCTTTGAAATTCTTTTCTTTGGGGGTCGAGACGAGAAGACCACGATGAAAATGTTGAGTGACTCTCATATGCATTATTGTTGATCTAACAAAGAACCCATATTACCTTGTCTTCTCCTTTTAATAAATGTTTGCATATTCCAGCTTAGTCCAATGCACATGCACTATTATTATTATCCACACCGTTCGGTCGTGCAAGTGAAAGGCAATAATGACGATATATGATGAAATGATTGAGATGAGGAAAAGTTGGTATGAACTTGACCTATCTTATTTTTGTAAATATGATTAATTCATTGTTCCTGATTCAGCCTATTATGAATCAAACATGTTTGCAATGAAAATTAGAGATTATAATTACTCATGCCATGCTTAATTAGCTAGGAGTTTATAATGGTTTACTGATACGTCTCCAACGTATCTATAATTGTTGATTGTTCCATGCTGTTATATTATCATTCTTGGATGTTTTACAATCATTTAAAGTCATTTTATATCACTTTTTGGTACTAACCTATTGACATAGTGCCAAGTGCCAGTTGCTGTTTTCTGCATGTTTTTACATCGCAGGAAATCAATATCAGAAGGAGTCCAAATGCCACGACGATTTACGATGATTTTTTATGGACCAAAAGGAAGAAGTTGGGCCCTGGTTGCACCTGGGGGGAGTCCTGAGGAGGGGACAACCCACCAGGGCGCACCGGGAGGCCCATGCGCGCCCTGGTGGGTTGTGCCCACCTCGGGTGCCTCCGGACCGCCTTTTTGCTCTATAAATGCTCTAATATTCCAGAAACCCTAGGGGAGTCGACGAAATATTGATCCAGCCGCCACAGAGTCCAGAACCACCAAGATCCAATCTAGACACCGTCATGGAGGGGGTTCATCACTTCCATTGGTGCCTCTCCTATGATGCGTGAGTAGTTCTTTGTAGACTTACGGATCCACAATGAGTAGCTAGATGGCTTCCTCTCTCTCTTGATTATCAATACAATGGTTTCTTGGAGATCCATATGATGTAAGTCTTTTTGTAGTGTGTTTGTTGGGATCCGACAAACTTTGAGTTTATAATCAGATCTATGTTTTTATCCATCAAAGTTATTTGAGTCTTCTTTGATCTCTTATATGCATGATTGCTTATAGCCTCATATTTCTTCTCTGATATTTGGGTTTTGTTTGGACAACTTGATCTATTTATCTTGCAATGGGAAGAGGTGCTTTGTAGTGGGTTCAATCTTACAGTGTTTGATCCCAGTGACAGAAAGGGAACCGACATGTATGTATCGTTGCTACTAAGGATAACAAGATGAGATCTATATCTGCCGTAATAGATAAAAGGATCGCATCTACATCATGTCATCGTTCTTATTGCATTACTCCGTTTTCTCATGGACTTAATACACTAGATGCACGCTGGATAGCGGTCGATGTGTGGAGTAATAGTAGTAGATGCAGGAAGGAGTCGGTCTACTAATCTTGGACGTGATGTCTATATAATGATCATTGCCTGGATATCGTCATGATTATTTGAAATTCTATCAATTGCCCAACAATAATTGTTTTCCCACTTTTTGCTATTTTTCTCGAGAGAAGCCACTAGTGAAACCTACGGCCCCCGGGTCTCTTTTCATCTTATTTGCCTTTGTGATCTATTTTCTTTTACGTTTATTTTCAGATCTATTAAACCAAAAATACAAAAATATCTTGCTGCAATTTATTTGTTCCGCGATCTATTTATCCAATCTACAACAGCTTCTCTCGCTGAAGTGTTTGACTAATTGGGCCGGCCCACTAATATGTAGAGAAATAGAAAAAGTAAAAGGAAATGAGCAATTTGGGATTCGAATGTGGGGTGTTTGGATCGTGCATAGAGCTGCTTACCACTACGCCACAGTTGGCTTCGTGTTACATATCACAGTCGCACACTACTTGAGGTAAAATACCATAGTTTTTTCTTATTTCTCTGCTTTTCTTTTCTTTCTTTGCTTTCTTTTTTTGTTTGGTTTTCCTATTTCTTTCTCCGGCTTCCTTTTTTCGTTAATATAATCCATTTTCTTTCCATTTTTTTTTCATTCTGCATTCTTTGTTTTCTCCATTTTTGTTTGGTTTTTATTTCATTTTTGTTTGGATTTTCTTTTTCTTTTTCATTTTTCTTTCTTTCGTGTTTTCTTATGTTTGTTTTCGTTTGCACTCTACATTTTTGTACATGTCAAAACATTTTTAAACAAGCGTCAGCATTTTTTGTATACACATTCAATATTTTCCGGATGCTTATTCAATATTTTTCAAATACTTCTTCACCATTTTAATAGTTATTCAACACTTTTAATACTTATTCAACATTTTTCAATTACTTGTTCAACATTTTTCATATACTCATTCAACACTTTTAAATACCTATTCAACATTTTCAAATACTTGTTCAATATATTTCTAATTCTTTGTTCAGCATTTCTAATACTTATTCAAAAAAAATTCAAATACATGTTTCACATTTTTTAATACTTATTCAACATTTTCCAAATGAGGTATGTGTGTGTGTGTAGAATATTTTTTAAATTATAAGTAAAAGTACAAAAATGAAGGGGGTTTGAACACACGACCTAAACCACGTCGCAAGCCACTGTGTACATCTACTTGCTTGTCTAAAAGTGCTAGCTCAGTTAATATAAACTATACATGGCAAAAGAAAATTACTTTTTTTTTTGAAATTTCAAACGCGGTTTACTTTTCACAAAAGTAAATATATTTAGAAAGCCGAACATTTTCAAAATTTGCTAACATACTTTTAAAGACTCGAACATTTTTTGCGAATTTGAAATATTTTGTTAAATGAGGAATAAAATTGAAAGCGACAACATTTCCGAAAGTGCGATTCGCCGACCCAGGTCGCCTCGCCTACCCGATTCGCCAACAGTTTGACGCAATATTTTCCCTCGTTCATGAGCTGGAAGCTTGCAACACGCCGGCACGCACATGACAGCCAGCCACATGCCCAAGCCTCATCCGTACAGCGCTTTGCACATGGCGAGCGCCATTCCAATTCGGTGCGGGGACGGAGATGGCCTAGTACACGAACAACAGAAGTATTGTACACGGTAGTACATTAAGCCACGATTCCATACGATGCTCGATCCATCGGACTACCTTGCTTTGGCCTGTTATATACCAAACGCTGCTCATATGTGAGTACGTATGAGTGTATGCGTCTTCATGGTATTCCACTGGGGGCAATCTTAATCAATACTATGTTTAGAGGGGGTGTACTATGTAGTAAACACATAAATTTACCCTTTTAAAAATTTTAGAGGGGGTATACTGAAACCGGATCCCTTAATTATATGACACCTCATTAAAATTGTTTATGATCCTCCCACCACAAGAGGTCTTATTTCTTAGAACAAATTTATTAGATTGCATCTTGCGTGTATACCACCCAAAGGAAGGGTATGAAAATGTTGGGTGGAGTTAGCTTTTCGACGAAGACCCGTCCGAGCGAAGCCCTGTTAGTAAGACCCTCCGCAATAATGGATTATAGAAGAATATTATTCCAAATACTCCTTTGGACGCATATAGTAGCATTGCGATTCCGAATCTTTTTTATTTATGAATATGAACAGGAAAAAAATCATTGTATCGTTGGGTCGGAGCGGAAGAGGAAATTGCATCTTGTAACCACAACATTTCTCCCTTTTTTTTCTGCCCCAGGCTTTGCAACATTTTAAAATCGGGAAATTGCGACAGGAGCAGGTGCTATTAGAGAACAATTAGCAGATTTGGATTTGCGAATTATTATAGATAATTTTTTGGTCGAATGGAAGGAATTAGAAGACGAGGGGTATAGTGAGATGAGTGGGAAGATAGAAAAAGACGAATAAGAAAAGTTTTTTTATTAGACGCATGCAATTGGCGAAACATTTTATTCAAACAAATGCAGAACCAGAATGGATGGTCTAAGGGAGGAAAACGATCAAATTACTAGGAGATTTATTATGAGTGTTCGGTTTTCAACCCACTACATCTTTGGGTGAGATCTGAGGCAGGAAAACGAGCATATTACTAGGAGATTTATTATGAGTGTTGGATTTTCAACCCACAAAATCCTTGGATGAGGTCGGAGGAAAACAAAGAGATTAGGAGATTTATTGTAAGTGTTTGGTTTTCAACCCACTAAATCCTTTGGTAAGGTCCGAGGGAGGAAAAAGAGCAGATTACTAGGAGATTTACGAATGCTTGGTTCTCAATCCACTTAATGCTCAGACTACTTATTTTCCAGGAATACCTTGGTTGTTAGCCCACTAATAGACCCACTTTGAGTGGGATATGGCTCTTAGCATCTTTTTCTACACAGTATAATTAATGCTTTGATCTGGTGTGGCTAATCTTCCTATATTATGCACTAAACCAATTAAATACAACACCATTTTAGATACAACACTCACAAAATTATGCGCTGGGGTGGTTGTCTCCCATACTACTGATAATGGGAGTTAGTAACATAAATAGTAACATGCATGCTGCATAGACAAAAAAATAATGTGACAAGTAATTGAAGAGGAAAGAGGCAAATGGAGTACTCTAAAATAATAAATGTTACCATGACATAGCGCTTTCTAATGAAAAATAACTCTAAATAATAAATAAAGATCTCTATGTTATCACACATATAACACTTTCACTGTTGAATAGTAACATAAACTAGTAACAGATGCATGTTACTAGTCTAAGTCAGTCACCACTATTAGCACATTTTCCCTCTCCAAGACGGCTTGTGTGAGGTATGGAGAGGAAAATGAGAAAATTACTAGGATATTTAGTACTACCTCCGTCTCGTTGAATAAGTCATTCGCGTAGTTCTAGATCAACGATTTAACTATCTAAATATGTATTATATGTGACAAACAATATATATTTAGAAACTACATCCGTGTAGAAATCTAGTGATATACTTTTCATGACATATAACACATATTTAATTCCTCAAATCAATGACCTAGAACTACGCGAATGACATACTCACCTTGACGAGGTAGTATTAGTATTTGGTTTTCAACCCACTAAATGCTTAGACAACTTATTTTTCAGGAATATCTCGGGTTGTTAGTAGACTAACAAACCCACTTTGAGTGAAGATATGGCTCTTAGCATATTTCCCCTCTCCAAGTTGTTTGGGTGAGGTTCGAGGGAGGAAAACGAGGAGATTACTAGGAGGTTTGTTATGAGTGTTGTTTTCAACCCACTAAATGCTTGGACGACTTATTTACCACGAATATTTAGGGTTGTTAGCCGACCAACAAAACCACTTCATGTGGAGATATGGATCTTGGCATATTTTTTTAACATAATATAATTAATGCTCTTATACAGTGTGGCTAATCTCCTATAGTTAATTTCTCTCATTTACTTCTCTTTATAACTTGGTCACAATATTGAGATGCATACATAATCCCTAAACTAATTAAATGTAACACCGCTTTAGATAAGAAACAATGCATTGAGGTGGTTGTCTACCCAGATTACTCATAGTGGGAGTAATATAATAGATACTAACATGCATGCCACATAGAAAAAATTGTGACAAATAAGTAAAGAGGAGAGATAAATGGAGTTTTAGGTTGGGCACGGATCTTTAGGTCTTCAATTGAACTAGGAAACATGTATGACATTCCATAAAAAAAGGATGTCTTTAAATTTGTTGTCAGATGTATTTTGACGATATAATTTTGTGACATGATATACATGTTTTGTTGGTCAAGTTGTAGGCCTAAAACCCCCTCAAGACCGGATTATAAGTGACCTTTGGATATCAGCTATTCCTGTCTTGTTGGTCATCCAACCATTTAATCTTCCTGCATTAGTTTACCATAGCAATCCTCCACCAATGCATGCGAGCCTGCATGAGCGTGGAGATTATCTATTGTCACGGTAGATGTTGCATGGATATATAGACGAACAGTTACTTCCTTCGTATCGATGTATTAGGCATATTACAAAAACCAAATAATCCCAAAACATTAAGGACGTGTTTGGCACTCAGCATATAGCCCAACCAAGCCCTACTGGATGCAGCTTTTTTCGTGTTGAGCTGTTTGGTGATACTCCCTCCGGTCCTTTTTACTCCACGTATTAGATTTGTGTTAAGTCAAACTTTGCAAAGTTTGACCAAATTTATATTAAAAAATGTCGACATCTACAATACCAAATATATATACTATGAAACTACATTTCATAATGAATCTAAGAATATTGATTTGGCATTTTGAATTTTGATAATTTTTTCTATTAGTTTGGTCAAAATAGAGATATTTAGACTTAGAACAAAACTTATATGCAGACTAAAAAGGACCAAAGGGAATATGCAAACAACATTGAACCTGCACGACACGATTCTTAAAGCACCTCTAGGTTTGGCTTGCTGGAAACGACCGAAGCGATAGTTTCCAGCAAGCCAGGCCCGAGCGATGCTTTGGAGGGCAAGTGGGTGGCTCGGATGACACATGCATGTACGTGGTTTGCACGTATTCTCCTCTAATCACACCTCTTTAATCTCTTTCATCCCTTCTACGTAACTATGCTTCGATTCAAGATAAACTATACACGAAAAATATGTGCCTCGATGTTCTGATTCCATTCGGCCAACCGGACATAGTTTCATTCATTATAGATGTTGAATTTCGTGTTCCTATTTAGATCCTTTTTGGATGAATTTCGACAAATTCGTAGCACACGATCGATCATTTGAAGTTTCCTTTGACAAGTAACTTCACCTCGTTGTACAGCTTCTTACAGCCCAACGCCATGAGCAAGCGGTCGGTGACGAACTCGATATACTGGCTCATGAGGTCGTCGTTCATGCTGACGAGCGCGCAGGGGATATGCACACACAGAGCAGTTGGGAATGTTCTGGATCATGACGGCGGTGACATGCGGATTGCACCGCTCCGACACAGTCCTCGGTGTCGGTGGCCTCGTCGTGAACGTCGACAACCTCGTAGCCGGCTTGCAGGTGTGCTCGGCTGGCACAACCTTCGCCTGCCACCGCCTTAGCTCCCTGCCCCCCCATCTCATGCTATTGCACCTGCATCCGACGCATCCCGGCCTTCCATCCGTGAGGGCGCGACACCGGCTCCAACGACTAGCTCGCCATCCAGGAGGCCACAACTGCCGACCTCCACGACCTGGAGCTCTTGGTCTCCTCAATCTTTGGCGCAACACCGTCAAGGCGCCGCAGCAGCACCAACAATCGTTCAGGGAGATCGCCGACCAGGTTGTCTCCAAGTTCCACAAGGTGACCGCACCGGCCACGCCCACTTTCGCCATGGCTCCGTCCAGTCCCCGCCTCCTCCAGCTCCGGCCACTCCTCCCCCTCCCGCACCGCATGCTCTGGCCGTCGAGCCGGCCAGGCCCGCTCCCGCAACCGCAAAGCTGACGTTGGACTTCTTCTCATCGATGACCTCCCATGAGGGGAGGGTGTCCAAGGGTCGTAGCATGCCATGACTAGTACATTGGCACCGGAGGCAGCGCTGACACCGACCAGTAGTCGTGCTCGTGGTTCCCTCCGCGGTCAAAGCACGTGTGTGTTCTACTGTAATCTCTCTATTAAGTGTAGTTGTTAACACCTAATCATCATGCATGTATGCAACCAAATATTGGGTGGAAATTGCCTTCACCATGACAAGACCCAATATGCAGGCAGCCAAACAACACACACACGTCGTATTTTTACCCTGTATTTTCTCAACCAGTCTCCACTCAGCCTGTATTTTTTCCCTCTCAACCAGACCCTTCTCTGAAAGTAACCAAACATGTCCTTAGGCGCGGTGCATTAACTCTCACCTTGTTTCTTGTTTCTTAACATGAATAAAGGAATCAATCAATAAAAAATGTGGGGCGTATATGCTTTCAATGGCTTGAGACTACCTACCATGGCACGCAGTGGTCGGTTCATTGCATACAATGATATTAATTAGCAAATAAACATTAAGTTCTCTTATTTTCTCCTCCGCCTTGATCGCGGTGCACAACGTAAGATTACTAAGGCCCTTCCCAGTGCTCCATGGTATACAGGTGCTAAGGATGTCACACAGAAAAAATGATGTGGCAAAGCAATTAAAGAGGAGAGAGAGAGCATTATGGTGACACCATGCAGAAACAATGCTAAGCACATGGACCTATGCAAAATGACTACCAACAAATACACGAAGGAGTTAATTCTTAAACAATCCCATGAAGGAAGCTTAGCTATAAAAGCTAAGCATCTATGCATTGGGAACTAGTTGCTAAGGGTTTTAATGCACTTAGCATCTCATCTAAGCACCCATGCATTGGAAGAGGCCTAATGCAACGGTATGATGGGAGTAGGCAATTTAATCACCGCAATTGAAGGATGGACTTGCATGGTGGTTGGCTATTTTCAGGGATCAAGGCATTAATTACTACTCCCTCCGTTTCATAATATAAGACATTTTTGACACTAGACGGAGGGAGTACCTCCGTCCGGGATTTTTAGTCCCGTGAGCAGGTTAGACACGTCCTGATTTAAAGGGCCGCATGCACATCCCCCCTTCTTAAAGGGACACAGAGGCAGAGGCATTTTACGCGATGCAATTGGTTAGACTTTTACGGATTTCTATGAAGTGAGACGTCTTGGTACCTGTGTTTTGGTCTGAGGCCCTTTAAACCCGGATGGGGTAGTATATGACAATTAAAGGATAACCTTGGTCGTGCTTAGTTGGTTCTCCCAACTAGCAAACCGGTCTAGAGTGTGTAATTTAATATGTTATCATTACATAATTCTTATCAACAAAAACTACCTCCTTTCTCAAAAGAAAAATAACTCTACAGAATAATAAATAAAGATCTCTGTATTATTATGCATGCGACACTACCAACTATCAAATTACTAGTAACATAAAATGGTAACAGATGCATGTTAATAGTCTAAGGGCATCTCCAGTTGTTCCCTCAAAAACCTCTCATGTGAAGAATCCTATGTTTAAGGGCTAATGGAGTGTGTTTAAGAGCATCTCTAGTAGAATCCTGCGTTTTATCCTAAGTGTGTTTAAGTGCTACAACCTCATGTGAAGAATTCTACGGTTTCCCTGTACACAATCAAACGACCATACAAATCATGCTGTAGTTTTTGAAGATGTCATGCCAAGAGCATCTCCAGTTGTTCCTTCAAAAACCTCATGTGAAGAAATCCTATGCCTAAGGGCTAATGGAGTTTGTTTAAGAGCATCTCTACTAGAATACTGCGTTTTATCTTAAGTGTGTTCTTCCCACAATCAAACAACCATACTAATCCGGCCTGTTGTAGTACTTGAGGACTACTGCATTCTTATGGTTTACACTATACAAATCCGCGTACTAGAGAGACCCTAAATTGCGGCTGGACATGTACCAGCTGCGCCGGCGTTTAATTTGCCAAGGGAACTTGCTACGAGTCACTACCGGACTCGCGGGCTATGCCTACGGCCCAGGGCCGTCGGCATAGGTCCTTTGCCGTCGGCATAAATCTATGCCTACGGCTGCCGTCAGCATAGCCCCGTCGGCGTAGATCACGTCAGCGTAGATGTGTCAGACTGTCGGCGTGGTATAGCCACCGGCATAGGTGTATATGCCGACGGCCGTGGGACAGTCGTCGGCATAGTTTAGCCGTCGGCGTTGTTTTCCGTCTGACGGCAATGGACGGCACCGTCAAAAGCGCTGGCGATTCAGGGGACGACACATGGCGCATCACTAGTAGAAAAAGGGGCAAATCTGAGAAACATTAGTATCGGTTTGCATATGAGCCGGCACTAATGTGCCATTAGTACCGGTTCAAATGACTAGGCGGGAAGAGATCTTTAGTACCGGTTCAATGCGAATCTTTAGTACCGGTTCGTGCCTCGAACCGGTACTAAAGGCGCTGGCCGGGTACCAGCATCTTTAGTACCGGTTCGTGCCACGAACCGGTACTAAAAAGGTTGTGGCAGGGCTTTTTTTAGTCCCATCTTGCTCCCCTAACAAGATTTTGACCACCTTAAATATGGTACTTCTCAAACTATCACAAGCATTTGGTCTTCACTGAACTCTATGTGTAGGATCTGTGGCTGCAATAGGAGTCTTCGCCGGTTCTTAAATCGGTGGTAGATTCCTATTGACAATTTAGATTCTATACAAAAAGATCATTGATGATCAATGTATTTTTTTATGTACTTCTTTGTAGCAGTAGCGCATTTTGGCTAAAATGCGGTACTGATCAATGTATTTTTTCTGCGTTCAGATGCACAATTTAAATATGTTACTTCTCAAATTATCATAAGAATTTGGTCTTCATTGAACTCTATGTGTATAATTTGTGGGCTCAATATGAGTCTTCACCGGTTTCGGACGAGAACTCATCAGTTACATGGGCACTTTATTTTTTAACTTATTTAACTCCAGACTTTTTTTGAATCGGCATTATGCAGCATTCAAAGCGACGCCATCAATTTTCAACATGTTCTGACATCATTTGCTGTTTTTCAGTCAACGATTTGTTTAGATCAGAGCTAAATGACCGTGAAAATAAAAATCACTACAAAACAAACTCTGAAAAATGTTGAAGGTATCATCATTTCATCCGCATAGCATGTGCAAAAAAGTAGAGAGGGTCACGGCAAAAACTGGATGAACTAAGTGTACAAACTGGACAATCTCTTTCGGAGTATTAGGGTTTCAGACGAGAACTCATCAGTTACATGGGAACTTCATTTTTTAACTTATTTGAACTCCAGACTTCTTTTGAGTTGGCATTATGCAACATTCGAAGCGACGTCATCAATTTCCAACATGTTCTGACATCATTTGCTATTTTTCAGTCACCGATTTGTTTAGATCAGAGCTAAATGACCGTGAAAATGAAAATCACTACAAAACAAACTCTGAAAATGTTGAAAGTATCATCATTTCACCCGAATAGCATGTGTGAAAGAGTAGAGAGGGTCACGGCAAAAATTGGACGAACTACGTGTACAAACTGGACAATCTCTTTCGGAGTATCAGAGTTTCGGACGAGAACTCATCACTTACACGAGCACTTCATTTTTTTAACTTATTTGAACTCCAGACTTTTTTTGAGCCGTCATTATGCAACATTCAAAGCGACGTCATCAATTTCCAACATGTTCTGACATCATTTGATGTTTTTTAGTTACCTATTTGTTTAGATCAAAGCTAAATGGCCGTGAAAATGAAAATCACTACAAAACAAACTTTGAAAATGTTGAAGGTATCATCATTTCACCCGCATAGCATGTGCGAAAGAGTAGAGAGGGTCACGGCAAAAACTGGACGAACTACATATACAAACTGAACAATCTCTTTCGGAGTATCAGGGTTTCAGACGAGAAATCATCAGTTACATGGGCACTTCATTTTTTTAACTTATTTGAACTCTAGACTTTTTTTGAGCCGGCATTATGCAGCATTCGAAGCGACGTCATCAATTTCCAACATGTTTTGACATCATTTGTTGTTTTTCAGTCACCGATTTGTTAGATCAGAGCTAAATGACCTTGAAAATGAAAATCACTACAAAACAAACTTTGAAAATGTTGAAGGTATCATCATTTCACCCGCATAGCATGTGCGAAAGAGTAGAGAGGGTCACGGCAAAAATTGGATGAACTACGTGTACAAACTGGACAATCTCTTTCGGAGTATCAGGGTTTTGGACGAGAACTCATCAGTTACACGTGCACTTCATTTTTTTAACTTATTTGAACTCCAGACTTTTTTTGAGCTGGCATTATGCAACATTCGAAGCGACGTCATCAATTTCCAACACGTTCTGACGGCAAAGAAACTAAATACAGCAAAAAAAACTACTCAGAAATAAATAGAAGAAAATAAATAATACAAAAAAGAAAACAATTATATAAAAAATTGTTGGGGCGCTGCCCGATGGGCCTGCCAGACCTAGGTTATGCAAATTCAGGCCCAAAGGGGCCAGCAGGCTCACATGGCAGCGCACCCTAGTTAGGCCCAGAAGACTGCTGTATAGAGTAGTTCGAAAGGGCAGCCGTGGTTGGGTTTATAAACCAGTGCGGCTGCCCTTCGCTCGGCGAGGTGGGACTAAAAATAGCGCACCGCGGGTGGCAGCGCAGGATCATTAGTACCAGTTGGAGCCACCAACCGGTACTAATGTGTTGCCCTTTAGTACCGGTTGGAGCCACCAACCGGTACTAAAGGCCCTCGTTTCCCGCCGCTTGGGCTAGCCAAAATTGGCCTTTAGTACCGGTTGAAGGCTTCAATCGGTACTAAAGGCCCCTCCTATATATACTACACTTACGAAAAAACAGTTCCATCGTCGACCACTTCTCCACTTCTCGCGCGACATCGATCTATCGTCGACGCCGCCGCCGCCGCCGCGCCGCCGCCCTCGATCGCCGCCCACGCTGCACATCATCGTCGTCACCGCCGCCCTCGCCGCCCCCGCTGCCCGTCGTCGCCGTCCCCGTCAT